>NW_026067909.1:15403376-15430132 GCF_014885135.2 Alexandromys fortis
CTAGGAAGGGGAGAGGGCAGTAAAACATTTGTCTAGCATGTGACAGGCCTGAGTGCACCCCTACTACAGCTCCCCTAGGTAGAGAGAGAATTAAAAAAACAGAATTGTATGCATGTCTTAGTCTTCAGGCAACCATTACTTGGTAATGTCTTAGGGGTTAATGCTGTAAAGAGACACCACGACCACAACAACTGTTATAAAGGAAAACACTTAATAGAGGCTGGCCTACAGTTTCAGAAGTTTAATCCATTGTTATCACTGCAGGCAGATAACATGCTGGAGAAAAGAGCTAGGAGTTCTACATCTGGATCCACAGGCAGCAGGAGCAGACAGTGACACACTGGCCAGGCTTGAGCATCTGTGACCTCAAAGCCCACCCCTAGTGACACACTTCCTCCAACAATAGTGCCACTCCCTGTGAACCTATGGGGGCCATTTTCTTTCAAACCACCGCAGGTTATAACATATCTTCTTCCTAACATAAAAGGAGAAGGAAAAATAAAACCTTTCTTAGTCATTCAAATATTGAGCCATACAGAGAGGCATATTACCAAGCCCAGTTGCAGTTGGCTCCACAGGGAGGAGAGAACAGCAAAGTTACAACAGCTCTGGTTTTGTATTTTAAATGTCTTAAGTGCCTCAGCAAGACCAGCAACTCAAAATGCTATACTTAGCAAGATCCCTCAGCCTGCATTACATAAAATCTGTTTCTGAAAATGGATAGCTTTTTAAAGAATTAAACTTAATGCACCAAGAACAGAGGACCATGGACTGGACTAAAGAATTCCCAATGCTCTGCTAACGATATTTAATGCTGAGCAAGACACAACCCTCCCTTGGGGGTGTTCTATACCTCAGTGTTACCTACCAGCTCCAACCCTATCCTTGGACTTATGCCCTGGTCCAACATCTTTATGACCTGCTAAACCATTTCACTGTATGCAAAAATACTTATATGCCTGCAAAGACCAAACATATCACTCCCCACCATTTTTCTAGCTACCCTATCATCTATCTCAATAGCACAAAGGGTCTAGGATATGTAAACTAGAATTCCTGGAAAGAGGCTGTCTGCAGTAGTCTGACCAACTGATAAAAGCTAAAGTTCCAGCTGGGCCGTAGTGGCACACGCCTTTAAGCTCAGGACTTAGGAAACAAAGGTAGACGGATCTCTGTGAGTTTGAGGCTAGCCTGGTCTACAAAGTAAGTTCCAGGACTGCCAGGGCTGTTACGTAGAGAAATCCTGTCTCAAAAAACCAAACACAAACAAAAACAAGAGAGTTTACTACACGTCTTCTTTCCTGCACTGGCAAGTGCTTGTGTGCATGTGTGTATGTGTACGTGTGTGTGCATGAGCATGTGTGACAGGACAGACGGAGAAGCCCAGGCTGGTCAGAAAGCTAGTTGCAACAGGTTGACGACGATGAGGACAGGAGAGTTAGACTGCTCCTTGTTAGAAAAGGTATTTACAAAGATGAAAAAGGATATGATTGGGGGATCCCTGAGATGTTATACTGGGATTAAAGCTGAATTTGAATTGATGATTTTAAAGACAACTATATCTATATACATATATCATATCTAGGAAGGGGAGAGGGCAGTAAAACATTTGTCTAGCATGTGACAGGCCTGAGTACACCCCTACTACAGCTCCCCTAGGTAGAGAGAGAATTAAAAAAACAGAATTGTATGCATGTCTTAGTCTTCAGGCAACCATTACTTGGTAATGTCTTAGGGGTTAATGCTGTAAAGAGACACCACGACCACAACAACTGTTATAAAGGAAAACACTTAATAGAGGCTGGCCTACAGTTTCAGAAGTTTAATCCATTGTTATGGATATGATATATGTATATAGATATAGTTGTATTTCCTGGCTCTGATATCCTGCACCAGAAGCAATGACATCCTATCACAATCAGCACAACAAACTCCTAGACACTGGCTTCTGAATATCAATCCTCCACTAAAAGGTCTAGTGCCCTGTGGCAGTTTGAATGAGAAATGTCCCTCAAAGGCTCGTGTATTTGAACACTTGGTTCTCAGTTGGTAGCTATTTGGGAAGGTTCTAGAATCTTTAGGAGGTTTATCCCTACTGGAGGAAGAATAACACTGGGGGGGGGGGGAGGCGGTTTAAAGGTTTTCACCTCCCCTTGCTTTCTGCAGGTGAATGAAAAATGTGACCAGCTAGCTTTCTGATCTTGCCAACATGCCATACCGTTCCCTGCCATTGTGGACTATAACTC
Organism: Alexandromys fortis; assembly: GCF_014885135.2. NCBI lineage: Eukaryota > Metazoa > Chordata > Mammalia > Rodentia > Cricetidae > Alexandromys > Alexandromys fortis. Next base: position 15,405,623 of record NW_026067909.1, read on the forward strand.
TCTGGAACCATAAGCCAAAATAAACTCTTTTTTCCTTAAGTTGCTCCTGGTCATGTTATTTTATCACAGCAAGAGAAGAGTAACTAATACATACTCCCCAGAGAAAGAACTGATCCCAGAGCCAAGGGCAAGAATGATGACAGTAAAATTGCACATCCTGTTCTAGAAAATCATTACATATTCAAAGAAGGATAAGGACAGGTAAAAGGTAAACTACGTGAAGGGCTGGCTCTCTTCGGCAGATTTATAGTACTGGGCATCAGTGATACTAACACACTACAATGCAGTGAATAAACAGAAATCATTGAGTCCACACAGGAAGGAAGGAAAGGGAAACCTAATTATTACAATGCAAGACTAACAGGAGGAAGAATGGAAACAAAAATACCATCACTTAACAACTATAAAGTGGGGACTGACTTATGGAAGACACATTGGTAGCTTCAAGTTTGATAAGGGAAAGGACTCTGTCATAATCTCAAATATCTGCACATAAAATTCCTATCTGTTAGGAAGAAGAAAACAATGACATTCTGGAGGTGGGGGAACACCAGACACTTGGCCAACACCAACATGAGCAGGTGACCAGGGTGAAACTTCTCAGCAGCAGGCTGGTTAATAATGCAGTGTGCCTTGATGTGATAAGCTGGAAATACACAGCAGCATCTTTGTGATACTTTTGGCCAAGAAATCACAGACTAAGTCTGGTCGTGAGACAATATTAAGGGGTTTGGTTTGCAGATCTTCCTAGTGAATACAGGACATGAATGGTGGAATAAATTAAAGGGCTATGCAGACTGCAGGACATTTAGAGCCATAACAACTAAGCGTGGTGCACGTGCCTCAATAGAATTTTTTTTTTCTTTTAAGACAGGTCTTAGCTGGCCTGAAGCTAACTGTGTAGACTAGGCTGGCCTCAAACTTAAAGAATTCTGCCTGCTTCGGCCTCCCAAGTCAGCTTGGGATTAAAGTTGTGTGCCCAGAGGAGCTTTAAAGATTTGCACCAGTGAGGTGGTGCATGTTGGTAGGATTTGCTGAAGGAAATAGAGACAGTATGATCACAAGTCTGAGGACAGCATGGGCTACACATTGGCTATCAGTTTGTCAATAATCTCCTTTCACCATGTGATTCCTGGGAATTAAATTTAGTTCACCAAGCTTGGCAGCAGGCACCTGAACCCACTGAGCTATCTCTCACCAGTCCACAAAGGTATCTTGGACTATTAATTACCTAACTAAGAGAGACATTCAGTAGTTAATCGGAGTACTTTTTTTAAAAATATATAAAAGACTATTTTTTAACTGTGTGTACACATGTGTAAATACCATATGTGTGCATGTGTGAATGCAGGTGCCTACAGAGTTCAAAAGAGTACCCTCTGGCACTGGAGTTACAGGCAGTTGTGAACCACCAGATGTGGATACTGAGAACTGAACTCAGGTCTTCTGGGAGAGTGGCAGATGCTCCTAACTGCTGAGCCATCTCTCTGGCCCTGGGAGGACTTCTAATGGGGGAAAATAAGAACTGAAGCATTACAGAGTGACAACAGGCATCATTTGTGTAAGCTGGTCTCACATGGCTCTGAAGAACTTAGAGAACAGCAGAACAGAGTAAATATAGTAAAATGGGAATCTGAGTGACATGGCAGAATGAGGATGTTCATCCTAGTCACAGACTGGAAGAAAATAGTATACATTAGATATAGACACAAATGATAGAGGATTTGGTCTGTAAAGTGATCTACAAATAAACTACAAAAGGGTAAACATCAATTTTAAAAATAAGAAAGGGATTTAGACAAATACTTTATAAAAGCAGATAACCAAATGGTAAATTAGCAGATACTGAAGGTCATTAGTTATGAAAGGGCAAACTAAAACCATAAAGGTTGGTGAGATGGCTCAGTGGATAGAGGAACTTGTAGCCAAGCTGAGACCTGAGTTGGATCCCCAGAACCCACACTGTAACAGGAAAGACCCAATTCTTGCAAATTGTCCTCTGACCTCCTTATATGTGCTATGGTACACACTTATATGCATGCACATATATACACTTACAGAACAAATAAATATAAAAATTTAAAGCCACAAGGGACCTAAACATTCATATCTATTAACAGGGCTAAAATTAAGGAGAATAATAAAACTATATATTGGTAGAAATGTAAAGTAATAGAAACTTTGGTATAAAACTACTATACTACTCTATAAATAATAGCAATATTATATAACATTACTATTATCATCCATCTACTGTTATATAACATATTACTACAAACTTATAAACAGACAAAAATAACATAAGTTGATCAGAGCTGAGGGTAAGAAGCCCAGGGTATAGCTGGGCCCTCTATGGTTAAAATCAAGGTATCAGTCAAGACTGTGGTGGAACAAGATCTCTTCTAAGTTTACATAGTTATTGGCAGCATTCAGTTCTTATGGGCTGCTGAACTGAGAGCCAAAGTTCCTTGAGGCGGGAGCTATGACACAAGCCTTTAATCTCAGAAGAGACCAGCCTGATTTACATAGTGAGTTCCAGGACAGACAGGACTACACAGAGAGACAATGTTTCAAAAATAACAACAAACAAACAAGCAAAAAGCAAGCTGTTGTGGTTTTTTTGGTAGCTATGTCTTGAAGTTGCCTAGAGCTCCAAACCAGACTTCTCCATTGACAATTCACAATACGCATATCCAACAAGATGGAATTATAACCTCATAGAACATTATGCAAATCCTACCAGCTTTGCCATATTAGAAGACTCTACTCACAGGTTCCATCTACAACCAAGAGTATGGGATTACACAAAAGCATAAATTCCAGGAGGCAGATTATGGGGCCATCTTGAATCTGTCTGCCACAGTCAGTGAGGTTTTAAAAACTGATACAACTGCATTTGATAAGCTGATGTTTTTCCGCAGTTAATTCAACACACTTACTCGAAGACTTACCACTCCATCCTTACATATTTACCCTTTTATGGTCACAAAAACACATGTACAAGAATTTTCATAATAAGCCTGGCATAGTGGTACACCCTTTAATTCGAGCATGAGGGAGGCAGAGGCAGGTGAGTCTCTGTGAGTTCAAAGAGACACAGTGAAACCCCGTCTCAAAAAAAGCAAACAAACAAAAAAGAATGTGTGCCAACAACCTCAATGTCCACTGAAGTCAAAAAACATCAGACCCCTAGAATGTTAGAGATGGTTGTAAACTACCATACAGATTCTGAAAACCAAATCCAGGTCTTCTAGAAGAGAAGCAAACAGCTGGGACATCTCTCCAGCTCCAAATTTAAACATTAAAAAAAAAACCATATACACACACATCAAAAGCCTAAAACCTATGGCTTTCACTGCATTTAAATTTACTTTGATTTGGCTGGCAGTGGTGGTACACGCCTTTAATCCCAGCACTGGGGAGACAGGGACAGGCAGATCTCTGTGAATTTAAGGCTAGCCTGGTCTACAGAGTGAGTTCCAGTACAGGCTCCAAAGCTACAGTGAAACCCTGTCTCGAAAAACAAAAAACAAACAAACAAAAAGTTGGTACACCAGGTGGCAGTGATGAATGCTTTTAATTCCAGCACTCAGAGGCAGAGGCAGGGGGATTTCTGTGAGTTATAGGCCAGCCTGGTCTACAAATCCAGATACCAGGACAGCCAGGACTGTTACATAGAAAAACACTGTCTCAAAAGACAAAACAAAACAGAAAAAGAAACCATGTCTCAAAATAAATAAATAAATAAACAAACAAACAAACAAATAAATAAATAAATGAAAAAGAAAAAAATAGCTGCTACATTCTACAGGTATAACAATTATGGAGACTACAAGATTTACAGGATGGACCATACTAAAATCCAATCTTGTTTAAAAACATTTTTTCATTAAAAAAATAATAAATTATATTAAAACACTCCCCAGCAATTTACATTACAAGGGTTCACTGCTCTTCTATCTACTAACAAGCCATGAATTTTTCAATTCATTGGCTGGAAGGCCAGGGTTATAATGAATTCACATGAATGGGAATTTTTGCTTTTTTTTTTTTTTTTTTTGAGGAATCCAGGGCTTCAAACATGCTAACACTTGTGCTCTATTACTGAGTTATATCACTGGCCTAAGAATTTAATTCTCACAATGCATTACCTATGCTCACAGTATGCCTCTCACTGGAGAACATAAAGTACTTAGTGATTTTATCTTAACTCTCAAAGTGTTTTTTAAGCAACAAGACAATGAGGGAAAAGGAAAGTGAGTGGTTTACCTACTCTTCATTTGCAAAGCCAAAATTAGCCATAGGCATCCCAATAGGCAAGTGCTCCTTCTGTCTTCTCATAAACACACATGCTTCTGGAAAATGGATGCCAATTTCCACGAGTAAGTTATGGCTCTAGTTCCCACGCTCAAACTGGACAAATCCAAACTTTAGCAGGCTTCATCTTGGTAATTATGCTTTTACTTTTGACAAGGCCCAGTTAGCAAATAAATGGACACTATGGGTTCTGTAACTTACAATGAAACTTACTGCACCTGCTCTTCCCAACAATCAGCCAGATGGTTGCCTTTATTTCTTTCTACTTTAATAAAGATTGGGATCCAAAAGGATCCTAATTTAATTAGAGGTACAAATCCAGTGTTTAGTCTACTTTGTTAGGAAACCTGCAAACAGAAGTCTGAAGATTATACATGGTAACAGTTAAAACTGTTGACTTGGCAATAGTAGAGAGGGAACCTGAACTCCCCTTCCCCTGTAAACAGATTGATGACCCCCTTAATTGTCATCATCACAGAGCCTTCATCCAGCAACTGCTGGAAGCAGATGCAGTGATCCACAGTCAAGTTGCGGGCTGAGTTACTGGAGTTCAGTTGAAGAGAGGAAGGAGCAATAATATGAGCAAAGGGATCAAGACCTTGATGGGGAAACCACAGAAACAGCTGACCTGAGCTAGTGGAAACCAAATTTAAAAAAAAAAAATCAAAACAAAACAAAAAACCTGTTAGCTTGGGATACGGGTGTAGCTCCGTTGGTACAGTGCCTGTTTAGCATGAACAAGGCCCTGGGTTCAATCCCTAACATCACAGAAGAGCAGGTAAAGTGATGCAAACCTGTAATCACCTACAGAGGGGGAAGCAGAAAGATTGGAAGCTCAAGGTCATCCTTTACTGCACAGAGAGTTTGGGGCCAGCTCTGGCTATGATATCCTGTCTCCAAAAAAGCAAAGCAAGAGGCTAGAGATAGCCCAATTGTTAAGAGTAGAGCTGTCTGTAACTCCAGTTCCAGAGAATCCAACACTCTCTTCTACCTCTGAGGGCACCAGGCATGTATAGGTACACAGACACACAAGCAGGCAAACATTCATTCACATAAATAAGAATATGTGAACTATTTCAAAAAGAAAAGCAAAACAAAAACAAAACACCTCTAGGTTTTAGGTTTCTTCCTACAAATAAGCTCAAGTGAAAAAGTAAGAGGTGTTAACGGCAAAGGCTCAGAACTAAAAGAAGAAAACATTATCAACAAAAAACTTAAAACAACAACAACAACAACACCCTGTGACACTGCTTCAGTTGGTTCGGAAGGCAAAGGCAAGTGGAGCTCTGTGAGTCCAGGCCAACTAGGACTGCATGAGACCTAGCTCAAAAAACAACAAAAATCAGACAACAAGAACAACAAAACCCACTTGAGGGAAATTCAGATACGTAATGAATGGAACATCATAACTGTAGTAAAGGCAAAATGTTCTTAACCAGTGAGTCTCAAAGGAGTGGCATGGTGGTAGAAATACCTCTAAAGTACTTTCTAGACCACGACAGTAAATGCAAACAGTCCAGACATTTGGTGGCAGAAAAAAAAAAAAAAATAAGAGAATGACAAACATCTTAAAATCCAAATGGATAGGTACCTTTAAATCCCATACAACGAAGAAATGACTAACTTTCCACATCATTTCCATCATTATATTGAGTGACTGAATGCTTAGCTCTAAATGGGACAACTATAACAGCTTCCCACTAGCTCCCCACGAGGCTCAGGGAAGATCTTGAAAGAGGGGATGGAAAGAATGTTAAGAACCAGAGAACAGAAAGAAAAGCTATAAAATGCTGTCTTTTGGATACAACATGGCTTATAAAAGTTCACTAAATTGTACTCACTCAAAGTACAGTTGATACCTGAGCTAAAGACCAGCACAGGATCTAAACAGTCAAAAAGTCAAAATTCCAGCAGAATTTTGTGGGGGAGCCTCACAAGTCCTTTCCCCTAGCTGAGGGGCTATTAAAAGTTGATCTAGGATGGGTAGTCATTTCTCTTTGGCAGGGAGTGGGGGATCTGGAGTGGTGAACACTGCTAAGTTGGCCAAACTCCAGTGGATGGCCACACAAATATACAAATACAGGCAGTAATAATGGGGCTCAGTGAGTTATTAAAACAAGAAGAATGAAATCCTAAAGTAAATAAGAAACACAGAAAAGGAAACTGACCTGAACAAACAATTCCTAAAGGATAATATCCCAATGATCTTGACAATCAAAAACAGGAAAAGGAAAATCTAAATTAAAACCACAGGAGAAACCATCTTAGCCCCTGCCAGAATGACTAAAACAAAAAGGGAAAATACCAACTATTAGTGCAGGCATGGACAACAGAGGCTACCAAATGATATGAATATGAAAACACATGTACCCTGTGACCCAGAATTTCACATTCAAGAGAAATGAGTGTCAGGGCTGGAGAGATGGCTCAGTAGTTAAAAGCACTGACTGCTCTTTCAGAGGACCCAGGTTCAATTCCCAGCACCCACATGGCAGTTCACAACTGCATGTAACTCCAGTTCTAGGGAACATGGTACTCTCACAAGACATACATGCAGGCAAAACACCAAGGCACATGAAATAAAATAAATTATTAAAAAAGAAATGAGAGCATAGATCAGATCTACCAACATTCAAAATTGCTCCAAACTAGAAAATTCCAACACAGCCAACATAGGCAGAATAACTAAGAAACCACAGTATCCATACCATGAAATGCTATGTAGCAACAAGAAGAGATGAACTACAACTAGTATTGAAAGATTCACAAAGTGCATACACTAAAGCAAGCAACACTATCTTATACTCTCAGAAGTCAGACTACTGGTTTCTTGGGTGGCAGGCGGGTGAGGACAAGGTGACATTCTGAGATTGGAAATGCTCAGCTTCTTGATGTGGGTCCTAGATACGTATGTCTACTTATAAAAGTTCACTAAATTGTGTGCTTTTCTTAGCATTATGACACTTTCAGTAAGTTTTCTGATTTCTTTAATTAGGTGTGGACCATGTGAAAGGCCTTCAAAATTTACTTTCATCAACTATAAAATCAGCCTTCGGTCCCATTCATAGATAATTCTAGCTACTTTTTATTTAAATATATAAGTCTTGACCCAAAAATTTTTGTTTCTTTAACCATTTAGCACAGAGTAATGTAAACTCCATGCACAGAGAGGACAGATTTCACTCTATTTTGAACAGAACTCATAAAGATTTATTCACTATTTTGGGAAATCATATTCCAGTAGCATTGCCACATATCATCTGAGTCACCAATGCAACACACCTAAATCAATCTCTAGTCATAGATGTCACATCCACAAAGATAAAGCTACATGTACCCGCAGGCACACAACAGCTACGGCTCCTAATTCACTGAGTGCACTTACTTACGTTTGCCTCCTGAGAACTTACACACAGAAAGACATCTTGACTATAACACCGTTTACTTCCTCCGTGCTGCAGTAAAGACAATGTAGACAGGTCAGCACGTTTTATTATCTAAGCATTTCATTTCAGGATAGAAGAAGAACCTTACAGAAACCGGGTGGAAGACCACCTATAAACCACCAGTCTAACCTGGGAATGATAGTTTATGCCTGTAATCCCACAACTCCAGAAGCTAAGACCAGTCCAGTCAGGACTACAGTGAGTGAGACCCTGTCTCTCAACACATAAAAAGAAAAAATAAACCAGTTCATCACAGGAACTATAAAGAGAATTCTAAACCCAGAATTCAGAAACTGCTTTAATCCTAACACTCGGGAGGCAGAGGCAGGAGGATCTCTGTGAGTTCGAGGCCAGCCTGGTCTACACATCAAGTTCCAGTTAAAGAAGAACACAGCAGCCATCGCTTACCTAAGGAAATGTGTCATAAACCTCATCTAGACACAGTGAAAGAAACAGGAATTCAAAGTATAAGATCTGAGTCTGTTTTCTTATAAGTCAGTGAGATACAATTTGGCATTCAGGAGCAAAGGGCCCTATTATTTTTCTGTTCTCTTTCAAAAATAGCTCCACCTTCAAGATTATACAAATTAGATCATTCTGCAGCAAGATTTCTCCTTGCTGAGCTCCTAGGTCAGACAGGAAGTATTTTACAGAAAACTAGTGATTTTACAAAAAATATAATTTTTATTCTTCAGTTTTATTAGGTTACTGACAAAGGATTGAAGTTACCGTTATCAATGGCTTCTGCAATACATCATCTCTTCAAAAAAGCATCCAATAAACATAGATCAGAGTAAGTTAGCACAGAGTAAATACACAGCAGAGTAACTAGAAATGCTGAGATTCAACTGCTCCAGGGGTTACATCATGGCCTAAAACACAGGAAAAACGTAACTAGATCTTTAACACTTACGGTGCCAACCCTACCAATTATTCTATAACCTAGAAAATTCTCAAGGAAATGTATTTCCAGTTAACCACAAATGACAAGAATGGAAACAAACTCCAAAACTGCTCTGAAGCATACTCTGAAGTTACAGATACTGTTTTCATGATGTCACTACGACAGTGAAATGATAATAAAAATGACTTGAAAAAAAAAACAGAAAGCAAACACAAAGCAGTTAAATGAAACACTGAAGTTATTACTGAGCCCTTTTGCTTTGTCATACCTCAAACTTGGTAGAAAATGTATTCAGGATCCTCACCTTCTGAGCTCCCACCCTGCTCCTACCTCACAGCCTCCTACCACCGTGACCTCATCTGTCCCTGCCCTTTTCTTGGGATGATTCTGCACAGAGACCAATGGTTTTACCAAGGTTGAAGTAACCATAATGTCTCTTTTCTTTCTAAACCTTAAAAGACTTGCCTTCTCACTCAAAGTTAATTCAGGAGTTATACAATGACCAATATTCTGTCAGGTCAGTGGTAGAGCACTTTTGCTTTGGCTCTCTCACACTGCAAAACACGCGCACACACGTGTGTACACACACACACACACACACACACACACACACACACACACACACACACCCTTAACTTCTCTTATTTTACCTGCTACAGTTTTGTCCCTTATTTATACGGCTGCAGTCACACTGGTCTCCTAGATATTGTGGGAACCTACCAACATTTCCTGTCCCCTCTACTAGGAAGGGTCCTCCCAAAAACTTTACTTGGCATGACTCACATAATTGTGTGCTTCACCTGGCTCGCTCAGTTCTCAGGTTCTTCTCACCTTATTTGTGTGCTGAGGAATATACCTTGTTTTGTTTGCTTTTGTTTTCTGACACAGGATCTCTCCCAGGGATAGGGATTACCAAATCAGCTAGGTGGCTGGCCAGTGAGCCAAGAGGATCCTCCTATCTCCACCTCCTCAGGCCTTGGGATTACACGTGCAGACTACAACACAGAGCAACACCTTCTACAAACTGCACTGCCGCCCCTATTCTATTCCCCACCTTCATAGCTGTCATTTGTCAGCTGACTGATGCCTATCCTGTTCCTAAAGGTAAAATAAGAGCTGGAAGTTTTCTATTTTATTCCTTATTCTGTCACAATTCCTACAACAACTAATACAGAGCATCTGCTTGACATGTGTATGTTTATTAGAAGATAGCACTAAGAAGGAGTAAATAGACATCTTCTTTAGATGAGCAGAAAGAAAAAGAAAGAAAGAAAGATCAAAACCCATATAGCTAAGAACAGCCAAATGAGACATCAAATTTTAAAGTAAAAGCATTTTCTAGAATGTGATTTAAATGAGATTGCTACTGACTTTTTCTTCAGAAAAACACCTGAGTGAGGAGAGTCAGTGCCGAGAGAGACAGAGAGAGACAGAGAGAGTCAGAGACAGAGACAGAGAGACAGAGACAGAGGGCTGGAGAGATGGCTCAGTGGTTAAGAGCATTGCCTGCTCCTCCAAAGGTCCCGAGTTCAATTCCCAGCAACCACATGGTGGCTCACAACCATCTGTAATAAGATCTGGTGGCCTCTTCAGGCATACATATAGACAGAATATTGTATACATAATAAATAAATAAATTAAAAAAAAGAAAAGAAAGAGAGACAGAGAGAGAGGATATCTTAAAATTATTCTTAAAATATTTGGGGGGGGGGGGCTGGAGAGATGGCTCAGAGGTTAAGAGCATTGCCTGCTCTTCCAAAGGTCCTGAGTTCAATTCCCAGCAACCACATGGTGGCTCACAACCATCTGTAATGGGGTCTGGTGCCCTCTTCTGGTCTGCTGGCATACACACAAACAGAATATTGTATACATAATAAATAAATATTTTAAAAAAAATATTTTTTTTGAGACAGGTTTCACTGTAGTTTTAGAGCCTGTCCTGGAACTAGCTCTTGTAGACCAGACTGGCCTCGAACTCACAGAGATCCGACTGCCTCTGCTTCACAAGTGCTAGGATTAAAGGCGTGAGCCACCACCACCCGGCTCTTTCTTAAAATATTTTTAAATGCATTTAAAAAAGATGAGGTCTCATCATTCAGGGCCATGATGTCCATTTTAGTGGCCCCCAGCTCTAGGTCCTACTGGAACGTTAAGTAACTACACCACTTTCCTAAATTCTCAACCAGCCAAGTTAATTGAATGCCTTACCTTAGTCTAAAAGTCCATTCCCAGTCCAATGAGATGGGCTTGCTTCCCCAATGAACTAATCCTTTCTTTATTATCCATGGAAGTAAAAGTTAATCAAGGATTACTGGACAATGTTTCAAAATGTTACTACTACTCTTCGTTATAATTTTTTTAAAGGAAAGCTTTAGGACTCTTCAGTCATAAAAAACAAAGTGATTATGAAATTACACACACTTAATGAACATCCTCTCCATTAAAGAAAAAGACATAAACAACTTTACTGCACATCTTGGTGGCAGAGAGGAAACACAATTAGACCCATTAATAGCCACAAGAGTTATATTCCCGGTGGACCTTGGTTTCCAGAACTGCTTATTCATTTTCATCCACAGCAAAAGACAAAATGCTGCAGCAACTTGTCATGTATTTTAATTTCAAGAAGGTTACTTTATTAAACAGTAGATTTATGGATATTTCACTGTCATATTCTAGTATTCATGATTGATCCAAGGACTAAATGAAAACATGCTTGTGAAGACAATGTCAATGCCAGCTATTATAAATCAGATCAACCTGAGGACATTTTGCTCCCCCATGTTCATAGTTTCACTGAAATAGCCCAGACATGTGAAGATAATATAACATCTCTGGAGAGAGAAGACCAGACACCATACATACATCTTACACTTTTCCCCTCATAACAAAGCAACAGTGGATAGGGAGTATCTTGCCTTAAACTACCATGGAGAAAGGGGGTTAAAGGTAAACAAGGCTAACTTAACCAAGCAAATAGTGCTTAAACACACACACAAAACTAATTCATAGTATGTATTCCTATCTCTAAATGGCCTTCAGTACAGTGCTTGATTCCCTAAGATTATAAAAGTTTAGACACTTCCTATATTTTCTATTTCTCTGGAATACAACCTAGACCAGGAAGTAAACAAATTATTCTGTTTTTAAAACACCCACCTCTGAACCTCATATTCTCAGGCTATGCTGCTAGCTCTTAGTCACAACTTCAAAATATGTCCATCCTTCTTTCCTTTCTGGGTTTTTGTTTTGTTTTGTTTTGTTTTTGAGTGCTGGGGACAAGTCCCAGGCATTGTACATGCCAGGCAATGCTCTACCTCTGAGTTATAGCCCTAGCCCTCATTACTGACATTTTTTAGTCAATGGTTTCATGGTATATTAGAAGCAAAGGAGAAAGAGATTATACTGATAATGACAAGAGCCAAAACTAAACTGAGAAAAGGCAAACATACAACTTGAACAGCTATGCACCAGGTAGAGCTGATACTATTCATCAAGCTCCTTTCCTGAAAAACCCAGTTGGTCATGATAATCTAGGCTCAAGGAAAGGTTAATCTGCTTTATGAACCCTTAAAAATAAGCAACAAGCAAATAGGATTGCAGACTTCCAACCATAATGGGAAAATAAAACCTTTGTGCTGTCAGAGGAAAATAAAGGCAGGTGTAATAGCACACACCTATAACCTCAGCACGTGGTGAGGCAGGAGAGTCACAAGTTTAAAGCTGGCCTGAGATACAAGACCAGACTCTGTCTCCAGAGAATAAAGGACTAATAAAGGAGGAAAGTAATGAGAGAGAAGGAGGGAAGGAAGAAAATACACTCAAAGATACCAATACTTCAGCAGAGACCACAAAGCTACATTTCTCCTGTAAAATAAGAACATAACTTTTCCATAGTTTGAAACAAAAAGAAAAACTTAAGGGAGACAAAAAAAAAGTATCAACTCCAACTTAAATCCTTACTTTCTTTAGAGTTACTCAGCTTTCTTTGACTAAACTGTGAGCTGTAAACCGGTTTAGTTGCTTCTCTGGCTGCCAAATAAAAGCCACAGAAGTCAGCAGGTAAAATAGAGAAGCTGTCGAGTCAAACCAGATCAAAATAAAGTTGTGGTTTACAGGCGGGGCCTGAGCCATCTCTTCCGTTCATGTAAGTGAGCAGGATGTGGCAACAGGATCCTAAACCCGCCACTGCTTCAGACCAAAATATTTTGTTTTGGCCTTCTAGTCTAATATGCTTGAGGTCTGGCAAGAGTTATGCCTAAGGTGAACTCAATCAGGAACGGTGGTGCTCTTCTGTAATTCCAGTATTTGAGAGATTGAGGGAGAAAGATGGAGAATTCTAGGCCGGACTGGAACACATAGCAATACTTTTTTGTAAACAAAAACAAATAAACAAACAAATAAATGAATATCAACCCAAGATCTTGTAATAATACCAATAAGAAATCAGAATATCAAGCCAGGCATGGTGGCGCACACCTTTAATTCCAGCACTCAGGAGGCAGAGGCAGGTGGATCTCTATGAGTTTGAGGTCAGCCTGGTCTACATAATGAGTTCTAAGACAGCCAAAGAAAATAGTAAAAATCTGTCTCCAAAAAGAAAGAAAAGGAAGGAAGGAAGGAAGGAAGGAAGGAAGGAAGGAAGGAAGGAAGGAAGGAAGGAAGGAAGGAAGGAAAGAAGGAAAGAAGGAAGGAGAAAAGAAAAAAAAGTGAATTGGCAAATAAGAGTGAGCAATAAAGCCGGGCGGTGGTGGCGCATGCCTTTAATCCCAGCACTCGGGAGGCAAAGGCAGGCGGATCTCTGTGGATCTCTGTGAGTTCGAGACCAGCCTGGTCTACAGAGCTAGTTCCAGGACAGGCTCCAAAGCTACAGAGAAACCCTGTCTCGAAAAAAAAAAAAAGTGAGCAATAAAAATAACTAATATTTAATTTCTATGTGCAACACATGCAATTAACACTGTATTAATCCTACTTAGTTCTCACAGCTGTGTGAGACAGATAATTATTATACCCATTTTATAGCTGATAAAATGGAAGCATTAGAGGTTAAATAATTTACTCAAAGTTACTCAGATACTAGTAGAGTCAAAATTCAAATCCAGGCTAAAGGACTCCAAAACCCACACTCACAGCCACTATACTAAGCATCCCCACGGCACCCACAATGGTGATAGAACAGCATTCTGCAATTCCAACAAAGCATAAGGCAGCCCATACTACTGCTTACTATGAGAATAGCCAGGTGTTGGAGAGCCAAGCTTAAAGAGAGGTATCTCTTGTGACAATCACGATTCATGAGAAGAATCTCAACGTTGTTCATCTAACTGTGTGGCAAATAAAAATGTCTCCCCAAGAGTGACAAAAGACTTTGTCCAGTTTGGTAGTTGCTGCATCTAGGTGTTTTGATGTGCTTGGTGGTTTGCGGTTTGGTCACATTCGTTAACAGGTCAAAATGCAACTCTTTGTGAAGACCCAGACCCACAAGACCATTACCCTAGAGGTGGAGCCCAGTAATGTGAAGGTCAAGATCCAGGATAAAGAGGACATACCCCCTGACCAACAAAAGCAAATCTTTGCAGGCAAGCAGTCGGAAGGTGGTTACACTCTTTCTGATCACAACATTCAGAAAGAATTCACCCTGCACCTGGTCCTTCATCTGGAGGATGGCTATTACCCATGGGCAGTGACGGCATTACTCTGCACTATAGCCATTTGCCCCAATTTAAGTTCAGAAATTACAAGTTTCAGTATTAGCTGAACCTCTGTTAAAAATATTAATAAAGGTTTTTATGCATAGTAAGCTAAAAGAAGAAGGAGGAGGGGAAGGAGGAGAAGGAGGAAGAGGAGGAGGAGGAGGAGAAAGAGGAGGAAAGAAAAGAAAAGAAAGAAAGGAAGACAGGAAGGCGGGAAGAAAGGTCTCCCCAAGAGAACCTATCTCATAAAACAAAATTGAAACACTTCCTTGATTTCCTCTTCTGTGAGGCATGCAGTCTCAGACACTAAGATCCACTGTATACCCCTCAACAGAGGCATTCCTGGCCTGCCTGTCCATCAGGAGTATTCAGTCCCCAACACTCCCAATTACACCGCCACTACTCGCGCAGACAGTGATACCACTCACTATCTGACCATTATCACAGATCCAGTGATTTGATGGTTTATTGTCTGTCTTCCTGTACTGGAATGTACACTCCAGTACAGAAGTGACATTGTCAACCTCTTTGTTACCCTTTCCTAAACACCTAGACATCTGTGTTTGATACACAAAAACAAGTGAATTGTGTATAATAGATATTCATTTAATAAATATTACAGATACAAAGGTATTATGGGAAAATCAGTCATTAGCTTAACCAATATATTTTTGACTACATAGACAATAACTAAATAAGTAAATGAGAACATTTCAAAAATTGAGACACCAGAAGAAGCTTCACAAACATCAGGGTGGACTGGTAGGTGAAGACACCCTTTGAAGGTAGAAGAATCAATAGACTTCCAGTGAGTTAGTTCGTCACTTATGCAGGGGTGAACTTTTCGGTGGTGTAGCTTATTTATTCTCTAAATAAGCTCAATATTCCAACAATTACCAAGTTAGACTTAGAATCCACTCTCTGATCTGTCATTGGTGTCCTATCTTGGGTAATTTATTCACATCTCCACAGAAAAAATACTTGGCAGTCCCCAAAAGTCAGCCACCATGGATATTCCAAAAAATGAGCACCTCAGCCAGAAGGAACAGCAAGCATGAAAGCCCTAAGAACAAGCTTGCCCAAATCCATGAGAAGAACAAGAAAAATAGAAGTCTCTATCAGTCAGGAAAGGGTTATCCATCATTAGGAGGCATCTGTCTCCTAAGTCATGGAAAAGGTTTTGTTTTACTCTTTTTTTAAGGCAAGGTCTCATCCTAAAACTCAGTGGTTTGTGGCGTACACAGCAGGTCTTTAAGTAAGTGAAAGACTATGGGGGAAGGAGTGACTCTCTATATAGACCAGTCTGGCCTTGAACTCACAGAGATCCTGCATCTTCCTCCCAAGTGCTAGGATTAAAAGTATCTGTACACACTGACAGGACACCAGCCCGTGGAGCACGTGACTCTAGCAGGCCTTGCCTTCTCTCCATCCCCTCTGCCTTACAAAAAAAAAAAAGTTAAGATTATCCAGGCGGTAGTGGCACACACCTTTAATTCTAGCACTGGGGGGGGGCAGAGGCAGGAGGATCTCTGTTAAGTTTGGGGCCAGCTGGTCTGTCTACAGAGAGAGTTCCAGGACAGGCTCCAAAGCTACACAGAGAAACCCTGTCTCAAAAAAGTAAAACAACAACAAAACTGTAAGATTACATTCTTAAAGCTAGCCACCAAGGTCTATTCCCTTATTTGACCACTTCCTCTTCCTGAGTTTGACTACCAAAATCCAACAATCCAAAGCCCCCTTTGGCTCAATTAATATGCCCAATTAAAATTAAACACTTCATCCTAACACAGGGTTTCCTATTTTACCTTCAAAAACTCTTACAAGTTGTTCTCATAACCACACATATGCTATGGCACACATGCATATGGATCCTGGCCAGCATTTATTACTTCTTATCTTTTTTTAGAACATCTATTCCAATTGAAGAAAAAGGATATCTCACTGTGGTTCTGATTTGATGATTAGTGACATTGAGAACTCTTTTCTTTCTTTCTTTTTTTTTTTTTTTTTTGGTTTTTCGAGACAGGGTTTCTCTGTAGCTTTGGTGTCCATCCCGGAACTAGCTATTGTAGACCAGGCTGGCCTCAAACTCCCAGAGATCCGCCTGCCTCTGCCTCCCGAGTGCTGGGATTAAGAGAACTCTTTTCTTACACCTGCTGACCATTTGTAGGTTTATTTTGAGAAGTATTAGTTTAGATAGTTTATTCTTTTTCGTTTGGTTTTTTGTTTTGTTTGTTTGTTTTTTTATGTAGCCCTGGCTGTCCTGGAACTCAGGTTGGCCTTGAATTCATCTCAGTTTCCTGAGTGCTGGAATTAAAGGTGTGTACCGCCATACCTGGCAAAGTTCTGGGATTAAAGACGTATGCCAAGAGGCCCAGCTGCAAATATTTTCTAAAGCCATACATATTAACACTAGAAATATTGAAGCAACTTTTTTTCTTTAAACTCCTATTATCAAGTAGGTCTTTCCAAGGTTCTCGATCTGTTTATCCAGTATGGAAGCCACTAGTCATGTGTCTAGAGTGACATGAAATAGAGCTGCTATAATGCCAGTTGGGAGTGAAGCACACCTGAAATCACAACACTACAGAGGCTGAAACAGGAGGATCACAAGTTCCAGGCAGGCCAGCCTGTGCAACATGGTGAATTCCAGGCTGGCTAACCAGAGCTACCTAATAAGACCCTATCTCAAAAGCAAAACAGCAACAAAAGAATAGAAAGACAGAAAGAAATAGAAACAATGTAATGAAAGAAGCAAATTTTTCTTTGTTTTCTTTTGGTTTGTTGTTATTGTGAAACTGGTTTGCCTATAGCCAAGGTGACCTTGAATTCCTACTCTACAGAGAAAATGAATCTCAATCCAAGTAGTCACAAATGATTAACACAAAACAGCTTTAAAACAAAACATCTCATGCCAGGCGGTGGTGGCACAAGCCTTTAATCCCAGCACTTGTGAGTTCGAGGTCAGCCCAGGACAGGAACCAAAGCTCCAAACCAACCAAACAAACAAAACACAACATCTCATCATCTTAAGGCAAACGAATATCTATTAATATGTTGTTAGTCGGTTGAATGGTTTTCATTGTTTTGTTTTTCAACCTTTTTTTAAGTTTAGTTTTTCAAAACAGGGTTTCTATGTATCTTTGGTTCCTGTCCTGGAACTAGCTCTTGTAGACCAGGCTGGTCTCGATCTCACAGAGATCCGCATGCCTCTGCCTCCCGAGTGCTGGGATTAAAGGCGTGCGCCACCACTGCCTGGCTGTTTTTTTTTTTTTAACTTTTTATTGATTCTTTGTGCATTTCACATCATTCATCTTGATCTCATTATCTCCTCTCCTCATCCTGCCCTTGCAACCTCCCCCTCAAAACAAAACAAAAATTAAAAGAGAAACCAAAAGCCAAAAATAAAACAAAATCTCAGTGTGGAATGGTTTTCATTTTTAAAGATTTATTTTCATTATTACTTACATGGAGGTGTGTGTATCTGCCTGCAGGTTATGTGCACACAGTGCAGGTGCCCAAGGAAGTGGGAGGCATCAGATCCCCAGAGGTGGAGTTACAGATGCTTATGACCCCTTAGGACCGCTGGAAGGGTAGCAAGTACTTTTAACTGCTAAACCATTTCTCTAGTCCTTTGACTACTTTCTGCTTTGTTGTTGTTGTTGTTTTTTTAACAAATCTTTTTTTCTAACTTTTTATTTTTAGATTTACCTATTTTATATGATGTGTATTTTGCCTATATGTATGGATGTATGTGCACCACCTGTGTGCCTGGTCAGAAGAGGGCATCAGATCCCCTGGGACAGGAGTTAAAGACTATTATGAGCAACCATGACTCTTAACTGCTGAGCCAACTCTCCAGCCCTGATTATTTTTTGAAAGTAGCTAAGGCTGACTTTGAACTCACTATATCGCAAAGACTGGCCTAGAATTCCTGGTCCTCCTGCCTCTGCCTACGAAGTACCCAGATTACAGGCTCATGTGCCACCATGCCAGGCTACTGGAATGTTTTAAGAAACTATATTCTCACTGGGAGAAGGATCTTTGTGAGTTCCTGGTCTACATTAGAGTGAATCTGTCTAAAAGAGAAACAGAGCCAAGCGGTGGTGGCTCACACCTTTAATCCCAGAACTAGGGAGGTAGAAATGGGGAGTGATATGGCTGGGAGAAGAGGGGAGCTCGGATTCAGTTTGAGGTTTTGTAGAGAAGACATTCAGTCTGAGGACTTGTAGAGACAGGATACCCCATTTGATCTGAGGATTTCATAGAGGTAAAAACTAGTGGCTGGCTGCTCTGCCCCTCTGAACTTTCAGCTTTCACCCCCTAATATCTGACTCTGGGTTTTTATTATTAAGACTAATCAACCTTGAGCTACAACTGGATGTGGTGGCATGTCTCTATAATTCCAGAACTTGAGAGGCAGAGACAGGAAGATCAGGAACTCAAAGTTAGCGTCAGCTACCTTAAGCAAGGCCAACCTGGCCTATCGGTACTCCCCACATGTAAAGGTGGAAAATGTGAATCAACTCCATAAAGTTCTTCTCTGATCTCCACACAAACATCACGGTAACCACCTTCCCACCAAAAATAAGTAAATAAATAATTAAAAAATTTTTAAAAAATTAAAAAGCAAATACTTTTTCTGACGGTTCTCTTGCTAAGCGGCAATGTATTGTTAGTGATTTGCACTCCAGGGGAAGACGCCAAGTTCAGGGCTGCCTGAGTGGAAACCCTCGACTGAAACAGGCATTTTCTGATTTTCCAGTCAGCTTTCTAAATAACTGCCTGCGAATTTCTCTTTTTTAAATAATTTACTTATTTTTATTTTACGTGCATTAGTATTTTGCCTGCATGTATGTCTGTATGAGTGTCAGATCTTAGAGTTAGTTACAGACAGTTGTGAGCTGTTTTGTGGGTACTGGGAATAGAACCCACGTCCTCTGGAAGAGTAGTCAGTGCTCTTAACCACTGAGCCATCTCGAAGGTCTGCCTGTAAATCTCTATGTAAAGGAACCACTGCAGAGGAGTTACCAGCACACATACATCTGGGCTCTCTAAAACCTTCCAGCAGTGCTGGTGACTCCTGGGTCTAAGCCTGGAGAAGGGAGGGAGAATCCTGTAAGGGTTTGTCAACTGGATCCACCTTGTTTGCGGCCCTCTCTGAAAGAAGCACTTGGGCCAGTTTCAATTCTGACTTTTCTCATGAACACTCCAAATCCTATGCTGGCAAATCATTCCCAGTCACCCAGGATTCCCAAAGTACTTCTAGAACGTGTAGAACGTGATGTCAGATGCAAACTAGACAAGACAGGTCTACTTCAACAGTTTTAAGCCCAGGCCAAAGCAGGTCCCATCTTCCCAGGTAAAAGAGTGGAAGGACAAAGCCCAAACAGTCTCAGACAAATATTTCCCTCCTCCAAGAGCAGAAATTAAGAATAGCAACTCACTGGTTTGGTCACAAAACTAAGAAACTGGAAAACTAGCTTTAAAAGAAATCACATAGCCTGACAGTATGGGGACAGAGGCAGTCAGATTCTTGAATTTGAGTCCCATCTGGTCTACAGAGCAAGTTCCAGGACAGCCAGAGCTACACAGAGAAATCCTGTCTCAACACAGTCCCCCCAAAGGGAAAAAAAAATCACGTAACTACTAATGTGTCCCAAAGATCTGTAAATCAATACATGTAAAATAGACTCAGTGAAAGTCATTCTCTTTCTGCCTTAAGGAATCTGAGCTTCCACAGGGATGATGGATGATATTACCCTGATAGGGAGGATATTCTATTACAACACTCACACTGTGAAATTCAAATCTCCTAGGGCACAAACAATGCTTTTAAGACTTTCAATGCTAAGGAGATAACAGACATTTCACAAGCTCTCTCTTATTTGATCAACTGCATTTACTTTACATCTATCATTTAAGAAGTACTTGTTCCTGTGGCTTTATAAGTCCTTGTTGTTATTTGTTTGATATACATCTTAGGATGGGTGGTAAGTAAAAGTATTTATAACCAATGGCTGAAGTCTAAGGCACAGAAGAGTTTGTCCTGGCATACAGTAATCAGAGCGAGAGCCCAGCTTGTATGTGCGTTTGTGGTTAAAGTAGCATCTCTTCCCAAATGCTTTCGCGCAAATAACATTTCTGCTGCAAGTTATCCATGCCAGTTCAACGTGGCCACCTCCTTTGGCTATAATATTTTTGTCTAACAAGGGTTAACTGCTGTACTCCTTTTCTGTTTGTTTAATATAATTCAGGAAGAATTGTGAGGGATAGTTACTGAACCCGTTCCCGAAGTAAGCACAAAGATAAGGACATTCAAGTGTGTTTTGAAATGAAGTGCCAATTCAATACAGTTTCTATGTTATACAGCAGAGTACATGTCAACTCCTATTCAGTTTTAATTGACTAAGAAAATTTTGTTTGCTTATAAAATTTAATATTTTTCTGTCTTTCCTAATATTAGCAATTCAGAAGAAAAATGTGGAAAATCTCACCAAATGAAGACTGAAGAGAAAGGATAGGTTAATAAGCCTCTAAAACCTTTGCTTTACTATCAGGCAACATGCTATACACTCCCCTCCTCTCCCCACTACACCCCACACATCTCCTTGCCATACCCAGCCACAGTAGAGGACAATTCAGTAGGGGAGGGGAGCAGCCCCAGCCCTTAAAGCTATGAATTTCATAATGAACAAGAGCAGAGCTGCCTAGTCATATAACAGTTTTGATGAGTTTTTGTCCAAAGATAATCATATTTCATGGTGGCTATTTTGGAAAGGTGAGAACAGATGGGATCAGGACCTTTCCTTTATATAGTTTATCTTTCTATAACTGCCTGAGTCATGGACATGTTAATGCTGTTTTTTGTTGTTGTTGCTATTTTAAATGTTGGTAAAAACAACAAAGCAAAGAACAATTAAGCCTTTTTGTTTTGATTTTTTTGTGTTGTTTTGTTTTTCAGGTTTTTCTCTGTGTAGCCCTGGTTGTCCTGAATCTCACTCTCTAGACCAGGCTAGTATGGAACTCATAGAGATTCTCCTGCCTCTGCCTTCCGAGTGCTGGGACTAAAGGAATGCACCACCACAGCCTGGCCAATTAAGCCTTTTTAAAGCCAACTGTGAGCATGCTTTTGAAAGTTTTAAAAATAATACTATCAATCCTGAGAATTTAGTAAACAATAAAAATGAGCAGACATGTACCTAAAAGCATCTATAATGCTTACCTTTATTTAAACATACAATAAAGGAAATTATTTTTTTCAAAAACAAGCAAAATTTTCAAAAGTATCAAGGATAGCAGCATTACCTTCCTACTGTAACACTCTTTTCTGTACTAGGTGACACACCCACTCCTATAGTACTGATTGCTTTTCAGTTTTGTTTTCAGTAAGTCTTTGTTTTTATTTGTTTGTTTGTTTGTTTTCGAGACACTTTCTCTATAGCTTTGGAGCCTGTCCTGGAACTAGCTCTTGTAGAGCAGGCTGACCTCAAACTCAAAGAGATCTACCTGTCTCTGTCTCCAAAGTGCTGGGACTAAAGGCGTGTGCCATCACACACCGGCTCAACTAAATCTTGTTATTATCTCCCTGGCTGGCCTGAAACTATGAAACTCTGGCTGTCCTTAAGTCATTAATCACCCTGCCTCAAACTCCCAAGTGCTCTAGGCATATGCCAGTATGCCTAGTTCCCACGTGTTCCTATGCACACCTAACCTCAGATTTGCATGGCTTAGCTGCCTATTGCTCATAGGTTTGTGTTGCGCTGGAGTTACATGAGAGAAGAACGTTAGTTCCAGGTTCTATACAGTTTCATGCTGTCAGTATATTTTAAGTAACATGAACAAGGAAACAACAATTCACCAAATGACTCAATACTTAGAAGGGCCAATATCGGCCTTTTTCTCCCCACAGGGAGTTTTCTATCCTGAAGACATGCAGCATGCTCCAAGAAGCACAAGTGTTTCACAAGGTGCTGGGAGGCACAAGGATAGTTGCTAAAAAACAGTCATAGAAGGGCAGATGATAGGCCAGGACTGGACAGTAAACAAGACATAACTATACGCATCCACATACAGAATGCCTACCCTGTATCTTGGGACAGTAATTTATTATGCAGGCCTTTTAGTAACCAAGAGCTCTTAACGGTCAAACCAAAACTCAACATCAGTGATTCTTCTCTTTGTTTCCCTTTGTGACAGCTTCTGACCATCAATTCATGTTTTTTAAATCTAACATGCCAGAAAAGGCAACCACCCAAAGGTCACTATTCAAACACTCCCAGATACAAAGGAGAACATGTTTCATTAACAGCAGACCCCTGTAGGATGGAGCAGAGGACTCTGATGCAGTGACTAGGAGGAGCAGCATACTTCAGCAAGAGAAAGGCCCACACAGAAGGAGAGAGGCCTGCCCAGCCAAAAGGCATACTGCACCATTCCACAACAAGATCTCACTTGAGTTTGGTGTCATGCTAGGGCTCTGGCCAAAGTAAATTACTATGGTTCCTGATTTCCTTAAAGGAAGAACCGAGAAAGCGGACAATAAAATTAGAGCAGCGAATGAGAACACGAATGGCCGAGTGTAGGGTGGGAATGGCAGTCTACCGTCATCTCGAGCTTCAAACCCACACTTCTGGCAGCAATTCCAGTCCTACATACACATATACTCTAAGGAAACTTCTGCCTAGGAGCACAAATCCTGGGCAAATCCATACTACACATATACGCATTCTACTTCCCATGTTAGCAGGAAGCAACCTAAATATTCATCAGAATCAAATAGTAATTCATATAACCAAATATTATCCATTAGGGAAAGTACTAAAAACTTAAGAGCTACCAAACAATATTGATAACTTGCACAAGCCTGAGTTAAAAGTGACGGAATACATACAGTATGAGACATTCATTACAAGCTCCAAAAACATTGAACCCAGGAAGAAGGTGCATTCCTTTAATCCCAGCACTAGAGAAGCAAGATATAGGCAGATCTCTATGAGTTCCAGACCAACCAAGGCAAGTAGAATACTCTCTCTCGATATTTTATATATATATATATATATATTCTTACAGACTCATATTAATAAAGCTATAATTAAGAGAGACAGACAGAGTAGAGGAACACAATCCAGAAGAGTATTCACTTTTGTAGGGAAGCCAGAATGTGGTTCAGGAAGGGACACACTCAGAGCTTTAACAGGAGGGTAGAGCTCTCTATTTTTCACTAAATGACATGGAAAGATGTGCTAGTCATCCCTTTTCATGCCCTATATATTGGTGTACTGTTGTTCAAAATAAAGAAAGATAAGGAAATAAGTAAGAGAGTTGAGGGTGGAACCCCACAATGCTCCCAATCTCTAACTTACACACACATCCACCTGCCCTGTTGGGCTAACAGTGAGGCTAAAACCTGAGAAGCACAAAAAGAACACCTTCAGGCATCTCTTTGTGCTTATTGGGCAAAACCAACCCTGCAGGCTGTCTTATCACAGGACCAGTTCCAACACACTGTCCCCAAAATGCTTTGCCATAGGGAAACAGAAAACATCTCCAAGTATATCGTTTGATGCAAGTTCCCAGATGGTTCCAACAACAGAAAAATAGATTGAATTTAGGAACAAGGCAGTCATTTTATAGATCCCTGAGGAACTGGGGAACCCTATGACCAGTATCTAGGGGAGGAGGAAATGAACACTTGCATTTGAGAACACATTCAATTGATGCCCCAAACTAAGGGCACAAAGTACCCATAGAATGTGTGTAACGTGAAGCCCAGATGAACATGCGTACTGAACCCCCAAGTGTCATTAAACCAGCTTGACCTGCAACAGGTAACAACTGAATTTGGCATATGCTGAGTATATTAGAAAATACCAATCTCTACCACATCTGTGTAACATATGTACAGCCCACGAGTGCAAGAGAGGCAGGAAGAAGAGTGACTTACTGATCCGTAAGGAAGGCCGTTTTATTCGGTCAGACCCAAGAAAGGCTGGGTCCAGGAGGCCAAAAGGGTGGTCCTGGCCAAGGCAGAAGATGGGGCTGCTGGGAGAGGGCAGGCCCACACAACAATCTTGGAAGGCCCAGGCGAAGGCAGCACCCCCGCCGCCACACACACACACACACACACACACACACACACACACACACA
>NW_026067909.1:15430173-15434859 GCF_014885135.2 Alexandromys fortis
TCTCTCTCTCTCTCCCCCTCTCTCCCCCTCCCTCCCTCCCTCCCTCCCTCCCTCCCTCCCTCCCTTTCTCTCTCCCTATCTCTCTCCCTCTCACCCGAGCCGGGACGAGCTTAGGGTGGTGTACGTCCCCCAACCCAACAGGGAGAAATGGGGAGGTGGGGCCTGTCACAGAGCCAACCTGGCGGTCCCCCTAAGCGCACACCTAGTCCCACCCGCCCGTTGCTCACCTGGGCACACAGCTGGACGAGCTCCGGTCCACCTCCCAGGTGGCATACAAATTCATCTGCACCGGGGCGGGGGTGCGGCCTGGTCCTGGACCGCCGGGAGGCGCAGAGCCCGAGGCCACCGCGACGGCCATGGAGGTGGAGGTGGAGGAGGACGAAGAAGAGGCGGCCGCAGCAGAGGTGGACGAAGAGGACGAGGTGGCCTGGGCCAGCTTGGGGGGCGTTGGCTGTTGCGGCAGCGGTTGCTGCTGCGGTGGCTGCTGCTGGGGAGACTGGGCGACCCCAGAGCCCCGCTGGCCGCTGCCGCCCCCGGCGCCACCGGGACCACCGCCCGCCCCTCCGCGTTCCGCCATGGCCTGGCCAGGGGTCGAGGGGGCGCAGGGCTTACGCAGACTAAGGCCACGCCGAGCGGCTCGCAGGCTTCCCCCCGCGGTGGCGGCAGCGGGGGCTCAGCGCGACTCAGACCGCCCGGCGGAGCGCGAGCCGCCAGCGAATCTGCACGCACGCGCGGGCCTTCGCTGCGCGCGGTCCTCGCGCTCGCCCGCCGCCGCCTGTTGCGGCCCGCGCGGCCCAGACACTGGGTGGGCGTGTCCGAAAGGGGGCGGGGAGCCGCGGTCCCACCCAGCCGGGCGCCAAGGGGCGGGGCCAGCCGAGCTCGGCCCCGCGGCCTCTGGGGAGGGGGCTACAGTCGGAGCGTTCTCGCTGCGCTGCTCTCAGGCCTTGGAGCGCCAGCTCCGCGTTCCTCCTCCCCCTCCGGCGGCCGCTACCCCGCCAGCGGAAACCCGGGTTTTCCGGGGCGCGGTCTCGGACCGGAGAGGGCTGCACGGGAGCGCGCTCAGCCCCTGGGATCTGCCGAGCACGTAGCGGAGGCCAACGCTCAGCGGGTCACGCGTTGCGTGAGAATCGGATAACCAACCTGCTGTGGCGACCCCTTCTGTGGGCTACTGGATACTTCGCCCACTCCTGTAAAAGGAGCTGTAAGTGGAGATCCAGCGACTGGCCACCACCTCGGGCACCTGAGCTAGGAAGTTTGCTCATGAGGGTAGGCAGGAGCACATCGAGCTAAGGTTGGCCAAATCTAACAGCCTTTCTTCTTGGTACAGCGCCCCCCCCCCCCCCCCCCCCCTCCACACCAGCCTTCATTTCAAAGTCCCAGAGTGCCTCAGTGCTTTCTCAATTTCAAAAATTCTATTTCTCTCAAGGCCTGATCAGCTGCCATACCCCACCCCCACTGCACTTGCACCTTCCTACACCCACACCTCACTTCTCCCCAGTACTTGAGCAAATGTCATGGGATTCCATGCTCCAACCCAGTCTCAGAACTCAAGGGCGCCAGGGAAAAACAAGCCCTTCAAACATACACACATAACTAATGAATCCAAGGGTTAGCAGGGACGCTGGAACAATTTAGATTTTGAAACGTTGATGTTCTCCAATAACTAAGAAGTAGGCCCTTCTGCCACAAGGTCAACGAGGAAGGCCTGACCTGGCCTACTTCCCTAGCCTACAGTTACTTCCCAGCCTAGCCTGGGTGCTAAGCTGGCTATTTTTATTCCCCAGGGACAAAGCAATAAGGTCAGACCAGACCTAAAGGTATTTCCCTCAGAGCCTTCAGACAGAGGGGTAAGGGGTAATAAATTATCCACAATTTCAGCACAGCAACCTACGATCCCATAGTCCTATGGGGTAGTCCATGATTCTAGGCAAGAAGTTCATGCTTCTGCAGAAGCTAAGAAGGAGAGAGATTCGAGAGTGTCATATATTCATCCATCCTTGGGAAACAGCTTTATTTACAAAACAAGTCTAAAATAAGAACATGAAATGACAAGCCTAGGGAAGTACAGAGTTAGCTTTGGGGACCCACTTATAAAGCCCAGACATACAAAGGGCCTAAAGGAAGGCCAGCTATATGAGGGGGACCTAAAATTTGAATTCCTTGTATTTCTTGCTGCCCCCACGACTGTCCTGGGGCTGAGCTTTCCGTTTCTTTTGCTGTAAGAGAAAGAGACAGGTTACAACAGGTTAAACAATCCCCAGACAGTCATAGACATAAAAATTGAAAAAAAGAAAAAAGCACTGAAAACCACAATCTCTCAGATTTGCATCACTTTCTTCTGCTTCCTGTGCCCCAGCATCACATCATTAAGAGATGGCAACCAATGGGAGATCTCTAAGAGCTTCAGGCACTGGGTCCACCTTCCCTCTCAGCACTGAAGCACACAGCTCCACCAGGGCAGACAGACTCTCCTCCTAGGCTGTCCCCCAGGGTCCCGGGTTGCACCCACCTTCTGTTTAGCAGCATGCTCAGCCACCATGTCACTGAAGTCTTCCTTCTCCACTTGTGCCTGCTGCTCCCGCACATGTTCCTCATACTTCTGGGTCATGGCCATGGGGTCCAGCTCCAACTCCTCAGGGGCCAGCGCTACTTCCACACCTTGCAGTTCAGGGGCTGGGCCCTTCCGACTCATGACCGTGGACATGTCATAGATGTGGGTTGACCCCATCATGGCTCCCCCAACAGTGGCTGTTCTCTTCTCTGGCAGTACAGTGAACAGTTGAGGTGTCTCACTACTGTAAAGGACAAGAAAGTAAACTCAGTAAGGGACAAAGGGTCTCTGGAGTCAAAGAAACATAGATAGCAATTAGATTCTTGGAGAATTCCACGATGACTGCAGCTCAAGTATCTATAGAACTTTAGGTTAGGGATGTGGTGTGGGTCAGTGCTGATCCTACAGGACAGAATCTGTAAGGGCTACAGACACTAAACTAAGGGATCTTCTGAGTCAAATTAGGAGAGCAGAACCAGGACTTCCACGTAAGGAAAGGTTAGTGGTCAAAGAGGCTAAGTTTCGTAGAGAACTTTAGAGCCAATGAAACAGCTCAGCTGGCAAGCCAGACTGACCTTTATAGGAACCCATAGAAAGGAGAAAGGAGAAAACCAACTCCACCAAGCTTGCTGCGGCACAATAGCACATACACACATAGACCCACACAAACTCACCATGCATGCACACACAATAAGTGTTTTTAAAAAAGGATAGCAGTCAGGCAGAGGCAGGTGGATCTCTCTGAGTTTGAGGCCAGCCTGGTCTACAAGAACTAATTCTAGGACAGCCTCCAAAACTACAGAGAAACCCTGTCTTGGGGGGGGGGGGGGACTATATACTGATCAAAACTGAAGATCTGTAGGAATATAAAATACCCTGGGCCCAGTCAAGTAAATTTCACAAAGCTAAGCAGCCAGCCAGAAACTATTAGACATATAGCAAGGCATGGTACTGCACACCTATATTTAATCCCAGGACTGGGGAAGCTGAGACAGGAGAAGGCCATGAGTTCAAGGCCAGCCGTGGTGACAATAGAGACCCCATCTCCCCACCCCACCCCCAAAAAAAGCCACATGGGGCTGGAGAAATGGCTCAGTGGTTAAGAGCATTGCCTGCCCTTCCAAAGGTTCTGAGTTCAATTCCCAGCAACCACTTGGTGGCTCACAACCATCTGTAATGAGGTATGGTACCCTCTTCTGGCCTGCAGACATACACACAGACAGAATACTGTATACATAATAAATAAATAAATATTTAAAAAAAAAAAAGCCACATGGCTTTCACCCCAGCACTAAAGGAAGCAGAGGAAGGCAGATCTCTGTGAATCCAAAGGAAGCCTGGTCTACATACAGACATAGGTCAGCCAGGGCAACACAGTAAGTAAGATCCCATCTTAGAAAAAAGAAAGAGAAGTTTCAACTCACAGAAAGGACAATAGCAATCAAAATCTGTCCGGAGAGCTACAAGTAGTAGCACACACCTATAATCCCAGCCCTTAGGAGGTGGACGAAGAGAGAGAGAGAGAGAGAGAGAGAGAGAGAGAGAGAGAGAGAAAGGAATTCAAGATCAGCCTAGCAAATGGGACTGAAGAGATGACTCAGTGGTTACGAGCACTGACTGCTCTTCCAGAGGACCCAGGTTCAATTCCCAGCAACCACATGGCAGCTCACAACTGTCTGTAACTCCAGAATCCCCAACACCCTCACACACATATATATAGATACAAAACACCAATAAAATAAAAATAAAAAATAATTAGCAAGCAAATACACAAAGTGTCATTACAGGGCCTGGGGAAATGGGTCAGTAGGTAATGTGCTTGCTATTCAAGCACAGGGACCTGAGTTTGGATCTGAAAACAAATTGTGTCTCTAAATCCAGCGTAGGGGCAATGGAAACAACAGCAAGTCACAGGGTCTGAGCTGGAGAGGTTAAGAGCATTGCCTGCTCTTCCAAAGGTCCTGAGTTCAATTCCCAGTTACATGGTGGCTCACAACCATCTGTAATGGGGTCTGGTGCCCTCTTCTGGCCTGCAGGCATACAGACAGAATATTGTATACATAATAAATAAATAAATAAATAAATAAATAAATAAATAAATAAATAAATAAATAAATAAATAAATATTAAAAAAA
>NW_026067909.1:15435940-15508622 GCF_014885135.2 Alexandromys fortis
AAAAAAAAAAAAAAAAAAAAAAAAAAAAAGGTCCAGGCAGTGGTGGGGCACACCTTTAATCCCAGAACTCAGGAGGCAGAGGCAGGCAAATTTCTTTTGAGTTCGAAGCCAGCCTGGTCTACAGCGTGAGTTCCAGGACAGCCGAGACTACACAGAGAAACCCTGCCTCAGAAAAGAAAGAAAGAAAGAAAGAAAGAAAGAAAGAAAGAAAGAAAGAAAGAAAGAAAGAAAGAAGACATACATGAATCTAATCTACATGGGAAGTAGAAAAAAAACAAGATCTCCTGAGTAAATTGGGAGCATCAGAATCAGGAGAGAGGGTGGGGGGAAGGGGAGCAGAAAAAAACATATAGCTCAATAAAAACAATTAAAAATTGCTAAGAAAGGAAATAAAGAAAAACGGAATTAAAAAGTCAGCCAACCAGCCTAGAAGACCAACTAAGAAGTCCTCCCCCACAATTACTGCCCGACAACTTCTCTCACCCATCCATTGCCTCCTCAATCTTCTTCTTCCTCAGCTCAATGAGTTCAGGGGTCTCCATCCCAGCTGGCACTGACGAGAATCCTCCAGGAGTGATGAGACCACTGTGAGGAGAGAAATAAAAGCTCCATTGTAAAGCAGCAGCCTCCAGGGACAAACAGACTGCTCTGGAGGAGCCAGGCTCCACTTCCTACCTGTCTGCAGGTGTGACAAAGCCAGTCTCATCTGGCTTGTCTTCATCACTTTCTTCCTCTTCCTCTTCCTCTGAGGATTCTTCATCAGACGGTTCTAGTTCTCCCCAAGGGGTCCGATCAATCTCTTCTTCTTCAGTTTTGGTCTGAAAGAGATCCCTCATTCATTCAACAAGCACTTACTGCGTGCCTACTGCCACCCTGCTATGCACGAAAGATGGATGAGTAAGCACATAAATCCCCTAAAGGAAAGCTGCGTGACCAATCAAGAAAACACGTGCCCCAACTCCCTGATAATGAAGTTACAGACCAACTATTCCTAACCTCTTAAGCACTGAGTAAAATCAAACTCAGCAGCCTCCCCATACCTGAAACTCAGCAGCGTTGGTTCCAAACACATCCCCATAAAGTGGCTTCCCAGTCTCATCTACTGGGGGTTTGCCCCATCCACCAGCATGGTATCCAAAGGAACAGCTCTGCAGAGGAGGAAACATGAATGAGTTTCTCCTAAACTCTAGAAAAGGCTGAAAAAAGTTAACACTCCAGGATACAAAGCTCACTCTGGGAAACTAGGATGGCAAAACATAGTTAAACATTAGAAGACATTTAAAGAAAAACAAACAAAACAAAACCATGGAAGGTGGTGCTCACCTTTAATTCCAGCACTAGAGAGGCAGAGGCAGGTGGATCTCTGTGAGTTCCAGGCCAGACTGGACTACAGAGCAAGTCCATAATAGACAAGGCTGCTACACAGAGAAACCCTGTCTCAAAAAACAAGGAAACAAATAAAAATAATAAAAACTATTGGGGCTGGAGAGACGGCTCCGTGGTTAAGAGCACTTGCTTTTGCAGCAAACCTGGGTCCAGTTCTCAGCACCTACATGGCAGCTCACTACTGTCTGTAACTCCAGGCACAGAGAATCTGACACCATTTCCTGGCCTCTGAAGACATCAGGCATACACACAGATGTAGGTAAAACAATAAACATAAAAAAGTAATTAAGTAAAAGCTACTACTTTTTAAAAAAGGATGTTAACTCAGTGGGTAAAGAAGGGCTTTTCTTCTGTAAAAGTAAGGACCTGAATCAAATATTCAGCTACACAGGGCTGCTCACACCTATAATAAGCCAGCATTAGGGGGTGAAAACAGGTGGATCCCAAGAGCTTACTGGCCAGCCAACCTAGCTAAAACAGCTTCTGGTTCAAGATAGATCCTGTCTCAAAGCAGTAACACAGAGAACCATTGAGAGAGACCATCTATCACTCCATATTCTGCTCTGTCCACACATTCATGAATAACATATACACACTCCTGTGTATATAACACACACATACACACACACATACACACAGATAAGAAGAAAAAATAAAAACAAAAAAACAGGCAGCCAAGAGGAAAACAAGCTCTCTGCTCACCTCAGGAATAGGTGAATTCAGCCCAGGAATTTTCAGGTTCGGGTAGGATGGGGGTGGCCCATATCGCTGCATGGCAATCAGCCATGGGGGAGGGACTTTGTGGGCATTCTGTAGGAAAAGCAGAACAGGATATGACCCATCTTCCCCTACCCATCTTTGCCTTCTGCTCCTATTCTCATCCTCTCTCCATTTCCCCAGCCACATAGTCAACACTTACGGGTCCTACTGGCATCCCTAAGGAAATCCTTAGTTCATCAGATAGGTCTCCAGGCTTCTTCTCCTTCAGCCGTGTCTCAAACTCCTTCCCCTGCAGAAAAAGCACAGCCTACTCTAATGGGGATTCCAGACATCCTAAGATCTCAGTGGCATGGGGATATGAGAACAGACAAGAAGTCCTAATCGCCATCAGATACAAAGTCTCATGAGGACTGCTGGGCTCCCACTTAGATTTTGGGTAGAACAGGAAAAGGAAGAAGGCCAGACTCCTTCTGCTACGAATGCACTGTGAGAGTAAGGCCAAATGCAGGGCCTGCTTTCTCACTTGTGAAACAAGGCCCCTGGACAGGATGGCTGTCAGCATCCTTCTATCTCAATCACCTTTTCATGCCATGGTGATTACATTTCAAAAACTGAGGATAAGAACAAAACTTTCTCCCACTTAAAACACAAAATGTTTCTGCATAACACCTGCCACTTGACATGTTGTCCCTAAACCACCCGCAAAAACATCATTTCAAATACCTGGTCTATAACTCTCTTCTGAAAAAAGGACTTGTTTGAGGGGAAAAAAAAAAAAAAAAAAAAAACCCACATACTGTCTTTCCCAGGGTCAGCAATGGGAAATTTTAAGGCTAAGGATCACTGTACTAGCTTTGAAATGGACTTTAACCAAAGTCAACATCAAAATTCAGCCCTGTACCTCCCAGCCCCCTTCCCGAACCTCATAATATAGGTCCCCATGGATAGTGAGCTTTGGCTTGGTCTGCCACTTGAAGAAGGCATCATGCAGTTTCTGATAATCTATATCGATCTTCCCCATCTTGGGCCGAACTTTCTCTCTCATTTTTGACTTCATGGTCTTTTGTTCTTCCTGTAAAAAGTATCAGAAGAGATGAATTCCTAGTATTAGTCAATTCTTTATTAGACACTCTGGCTCCAATTCAATGGAACCTCATTTATCTCACTCTGAAAAATCAGCTTAGCTTCAAGAAGCCCCTGAGCACAACAGCAGCACCTGAAATTCAAATGGCACGGTCTGCTGAACAAAACAGACCCACTTTATGAAAGCAATCTCAGTGTTCCAGCAGTCCCTACTGCTTGAACGTGTGACCAAGAGAACAGGACCAAGGCTGGAGAGTTGGCTCACTGGTTTAAAAGCACTAATGCTTTCGCAGAGGCCATAACTTCAGTTCCCAGCACCTATATGGTGGCTTACAGTAAGTCCCAACTCTAGTTCCAAAGGTATATGACATCCTCTGACCTCCACAGGCAATGGGTATAAACCCAGTACATACATGCATGCAAGCAAAACACCACATATAAAAAGCAAACTAAAATCTAAAACTAAGAGACAGTGAGAACTAGATGACTACAAGCTAAATGGAAGACAGTTTTCATGTAAAGTTTTCAATCACAGACAACTAGTGCTCAACGTATTTACTTAAAATATTTAAACTTAAAAATTTACACAAGCATTGTGCTAGGCAGTTTTATGTCAACTTGACACAAGCTGGAGTCATCTGAGAGGAGGGATCCTCAATTAAGAAAATGCCTCCATATGATCTGGCTGAACAGAAGCCTGTAGGGCAGGGGTTCTCAACTTTCCTAACACTGTGACCCTTTAATACAATTCTTCATGTTGTCCTGACCCCAACCATAGAATTATTTTCATTGTTACTTCGTAACTGTAATTTTGTTACTGTTATGACTTGTAATGTAAATATCTGTGTTTTCTGATGGTCTTAGGTGACCCCTGTGAAAGGGTCATTTGACACCCTCCACCCCAACAAAGGGGCCAGCTGCTGTTGTAGGACATTTTCTTAATTAGTGATTGGCGGGGGAGGGCCTATGCCTGAGCTGGTGGTCCTGGGTGTTATAAGAAAGCAAACTGAGCAAGGTGGTGATGGCAATGCACACTTTTAATCACAGTACTTGGGAGGGAGAGCTGTGAGTTCAAGGCCAACCTGGTCTACAAAAGCTAGTTCCAGGACAGCTAAGACTGTTACATAGAGAAACCCTGTCCCGAAAACCACCCCCCCAAAACAAGGAATGCTGAGCAAGTCATGTGGAGCAGCTCCCCGCCATGGTTTCTGCATCAGCTCCTGCCTCCAGGTTCCTGACCTGCTAGAGTTCCTGCTCTCACTGCTTTTGATGATCCACTGTAACAATGGAACTGTGAATGAAATAAACCTTTCCTCTCCACGTTACCTTTGGTCATGATGTTTTATCACAGCAATAGTAACCCAACTAAGCTAAGCATCATTTGCACCTCTAGCTAAAGATGCATCAGAAAACAGCAAGCTGACCTAAGTGAAGGCAGGCAGGAAGAAAAGAGAGGAAGAAAGCTGCTATTCAGAACCAGGAACCTCAAACTAGCAAAGGAGTGATGCTCTAAGTTCAAACTCAAGGTCTACTTACAGTGCTGACTTCTAATCTGGAAAAGGTTAATTAGACCAATTCTAAGGCAGCCTGCTACCAAGGGTAAGGGTGGCTGAACTCAAGATTTGTGCCCCAGTCCGGCCTCACCTTCTCCTGCAGGGCCTCTCGCATCTCCTGAATGCCCGTGCGTTTGATGAAGTCTGGCAGCTCAAAAGGGGGCTTCTCAATGCCCCGCTTGCCTTGCAGGTACTTGCGCTTAAAACACCAGTGGCGTGGCACAGGGACAGAGTTCCGGGTAGCCTTGAGGTGGACCAAGAGCTTAGGGTCCTGTGCTGTCACGTCGTGCATCTCCACAACATCAGGCCGAGCCACCAGCTGAAAAGCAGAGCAATACAAAGCCCACCTCTTGACTAAAGCTGTCTTCTCTTTCTCAAGACACCTATACCAAGCATCCATAAAAGCACCTCCCTGGAAGCCTTCTAAAGCACGCTTGGTAAGGCTGAGTGCACGTCACCATTTCCCAGCCTCCAGATCCGGCTGGGTCATCTCAGCTCTAACCTGCTTGAGTTCTGCCACAGTAAAGCGATTCATTCGGCGCAGCTTCTTCTTGGACAGCTTAGGAGCTTCTGGCTTCTTTTCCTAAAATAAAGTAACCTCTTAGGTGGACCTCAGGTGGGAATCAAACTGCCCAGCCCATTTCAGTGCTTAAATCATAAAAGCCTTCTACCATGGTGCCTACGGGAAGCACCTCAACTTTCTGTGCCTGCATCTGTCTCCAACTGTGAGGGGCCTGACCTGTTCATCATCGCTGCTGTCGTCATCACTGTCCTTGTGCTCCTCCTCAAAGCCCTTCTTCTTAGGGACTGCAGAGTTTTCCATTTTGTCAAGTTTCTCCGGCTCCTTTTCCTTTTCCTTCTTCACATCATCAGTGAGCTAAGGAGACAGAGCATTTGAAAAATCTCATTCTCCTGACACACCTCCATTTTGATGTATGCAAGCAATGATCCCAGTCTCATGTCACCGCATCCCATATCCATCGAGTGTGGCCCACTCAGAGCACACACTCCTTGTACCTTGAAAGCCTCAAAAATCCTCTTGAAGAAGATGAAGTTGGGCTCGTAGATTTCAGGCTCTTCGGTCACATATTCAATCTCGACATCAGCAGCAGGGGAGTCAGAGCCTCGAGACCGAGCTGAGTCTTTCTCTCGGTCCCCAGAGCTCTCTGAAGATGCTGCGCGTACCCGCTGGGGCTTTTTCTTCTTCTTTCGGTTCCGACGCTTCCGGTTTTTCTATGAAGACAGGAAAACTACCTCAGTCAGAGAACCTGCACCCTATGCCTGCCTTCACTACTTTAGCACTAAGTCTTCACCCAAACAGGCAGAAGCCAAAGTTTTGCCTCTCAAAAGGTAAGCTGATGTGCAGCCTGGAGCCACAGCCTTTCCAGCTGGGCAGCAACAGTACTCAGAACTCAAGGGCGCTGTGACAAATGAAGGTCTGCGAGATGCTTAGATGACATCAGCACATTTCCAAACTGCATCTCTGCATCACAGACGGGCTTCATCACATACCTCCTTTTTGGATATGGACACGGTGTCCTCCTCAGTCTCTGATGCTGACTGTCCCAGGGATGAGCGAGTGTCTGTCTCCATTTCTTCTTCCTCTGCTCAAGAAGAATGTGGCAATCAGCTCGCCTAACAGTAACTTCACAGTCATCTTTTCCTTTTCTTTTTTTGAAACAGGGTGGTCTCAAACTTACTATGTAGACAAGAAGGACTGTGCACTTCTGATCCTCCTCTCTCTACCTCTAAGTGCTAGGATCAAGAATATATGCGCTACCACACCCAGTTTTCTCGTCACTAGAGAGTCAGCTGCTCTCTAAACCGTGCTCTTCTCAGGGATGAGAAAGGAGGACATGGCCTCAGTACAACACTGTGGTCTAGTCTTGTGCTGCAGCTTTAGGACACACTACTCACCCTGCTGAGAGTTCATCTCTTCCTGACGGCTTTCCTTCAGCTGCAGAATCTTTTCCAAAGCCTGGGGGATCTTGGGGCCCACAGAGGGATCATCCATCTGACAGAGACAATACAATCAGAAGAGCCGCCTCCCTCATTCCTATCTCTTGTCTTGGAAAGACTACTGGGTGGGTGGTGACACACAACAGAAAAGGCTCTGCATCCCTTAGGATTCTGCCCAAGATGTCTCCCAAGTCCTTAACCCTAAAGTCCATTGTAGCTAACTGTAGTTCCTGCCTATGCCCAAGAATTTAAGCCACCCCCACACCACAGACTCCCCTGAGATCCTAAAGCAGTCCCCTCTAAACTACAACCTTTCTGACCAAAGAAAGAAGCCAGCAGTCTCACCTCTCTGTTCTCATCTCCAGGGGGCGGTGGGGGACCCCGAGGGCGAGGAACAGGTGCCCCCATGGGCAAAACAGTGGGAGTGGGAACCACAGGGCCTACTGGAGCAGCTACTGTGTGAAGGAAAAAAGTCCAATGTCAGAATAGTCTCCTGGTGGCAGCTGTCCTACAGGGCACGAGGTGATGAA
This sequence comes from Alexandromys fortis, assembly GCF_014885135.2. NCBI lineage: Eukaryota > Metazoa > Chordata > Mammalia > Rodentia > Cricetidae > Alexandromys > Alexandromys fortis. Next base: position 15,443,172 of record NW_026067909.1, read on the forward strand.
GGGCACAGGAGAACTTGTGGGGTGCTGGCCTGTTCTGGTGCAGGCTTCCCAGGCTGGCTGCACATACACATGGTATGTAAAAACTCATGACCTAGAATACACTTGTTATACTTAAGTTTTTCTTTCTTCTTTTGAATGATTATTTTTCTATTTTCTTCTCTCACATTCCATTTGTGTGGTTATACCCACAGAGGCCATAACAGGAAGTCCGATCCCCTCAAGCTGGAGTTACCAGTGATTGTAAGTCACCCAGTGTGGCTGGTTGGGTAGAACTCGGGTCCTCTGCATGACAAGCAGGCACTCTTTTTTTTTTTTTTAATATTTATTTACTTATTTATTATGTATACAATATTATGTCTGTGTGTATGTCCGCAGGCCAGAAGAGGGCACCAGACCACATTACAGATGGTTGTGAGCCACCATGTGGTTGCTGGGAATTGAACTCAGGACCTTTGGAAGAGCAGGCAATGCTCTTAACCTCTGAGCCATCTCTCCAGCCCACGAGCAGGCACTCTTAAGTAATGAAATATCTCTCCAACCTCTTTGTTTTTTTCATTTGTCTTCTAATTTTTATTTATTTTATATGTAGAATGTTTCACCAGGTGTTGGTAGCACATGACTTTAATCTCAGCTCTTAGGAGACAGATCTCTGAGAGTTCAAGGCCAGCCTGGTCTACAAGAGCTAGTTCCAGGATAAGCTCCAAAGCTACAAAGAAACCCTGTCTCGAAAAACCACAAAAAAAAAAAAAAGGACTGTTTCTTCTGCACATACTTATACACATGCACTCCTGGTGCCTGAAGAGGTCAAAAGAGAGGGTCAGATCCCCTAAAAATGTAGCTCAAGTTCATGATCCTTTCTTCGGCCTCTGACCAATAGGATTACAGGTTACAGATATGCACCATCATGGCTGACTCTAATCATTTGGTTTTTGTTTTGGAGACAAGGGTCTCTGTAGTAGCTCAGGCTGGTTTAGAACTTGCTTTGTAAACCATATTGCTCTCAGCCTCACAGAGATGAGCCTGGCTCTGGCTCTGGAAGGTATATACCACCAAGCTCAGCAAGTAATGTTTATTGATGTGTATGGGTTTTTTGTGTGCCTGGTGCCCAAGGAGGTCAGAAGAGGGCACTGCATCCTTGGAAGTGGAGTTACAGGTGACTGTAACCCACCATATGGGTACTAGGAACAGAACCTGGGACCTCTGCAAGAGCACCAAATGCTCTTAACCACTGAGTCATCTCTCTAGTCTCAGTAATCTTTTAAATTTGATATATATACTCGTCCCTTGGTATCCATGGGGACTTTGTTTTAGGACCACACCAAAATACTGGAATCAGAATGCTCAAGTCCTTCATAGAAAACATAGGATTTGCACAGAATCTGTAAATACACTTTGTATATTTTAAGATCATCTCTAATACCCACGACAATACAAATACTATGTAAATAGATCTGTTAGGGAATGACAAAAAAAAAAGTCTGTATGTGTTGAATACAGACACATATTTTAAGTATATATATATTTAAATAAGATATATATCAACATATAAAAACATACATACAAATATATCTTTAAATACACATATACATGTGTGTGTATATATATTTAAATGATAAACTGCAAGGAATTCCCAACTTTTAAATTATTTAACTTTGTTTTATAAGCATTGGTATAACAGTGTCATAGTCTCTGAAACTGGAGTTACAGACAATAACTGGAGTTATAAGCAGTCATGTGGGTGCTGGGAATTGAACCCGAGTCCTCTGGAAGAGCAGTCAGTGCTCTTAACTACTGAGCCATCTCACCAGCCTCAATATATATATATACATATATATTTTTTTAATTATGTAAGTCGGACAGTGGTGGTGCATCCCTTTAATCCCAGTTTTTGGCAGTTTTGGCAGGTCAGCCAGATCTACAGAGTGATTTCCAGAACAGCCAGGGCTACACAGAGAAACACAGGTTTTCAAGTAGCCCAGACCATCTTTGAAATTGATATATTACCTAGGACGACCTGTACCCTCCTGCCGTTACCTCTCAAGCAGTAGGATTATAGAAATGTGGCAGCATGCCCAGATAAAAAGAAGTATTTTAAAAATTACCTTCTGTGCTCCTCCCTTCCACTCAAGGGTCTTACCTCGAGGGCCCAGAGGAGTACGAACACCCAGCTGACCCATATCTTGAGGAGGCCGAGGGACTGCAGTGCCCATCTTGGCAATCTCCTGCTGTCGTTCCTGCTCCATTAACACAGCAGCCTATAAGAGGGGAGTGAAGACACAGCGAGAAAGAATTTGGCACCAGCCCGACAATGTGTTCTTTCAGGAGTGCAATCAGGAAGCCACGAGGGGCTGACAACCTCCACTCCTACATTTGCACAAAACTTATTAAATTAGAACTATTCACCACAATGCAAAATTCCTAGAAACCAATGAGAAAAACCCTAGGAAATTTCTGGTTCCTAGAAGAGAATTCACTATTTAAGTAAACACTACCATCTACTTTTCAATGAATTTTCTTCCTCCAGAGTTCAAACTATTTAGAAAGAACCATAAGTCATTTTCTTTTAGTTATCCCTTAAAATCTGCCACAACCTAGACAAACTAGTACACCATCCATGTATCCACATTTGTATTTAATGCTTGCCTTCTTACTCCTGAATTACCCACTGGGTAAACTTGACATGGGGCAGAACATCTTCACATCACTCCCAAACCTATGCTCATCACAGTCTAAATCCAATACAAATGACCACATATGCCAGCATTCTCCACAAAGTACCCAAATGATGCCACGTAAGACTAGCAGTAATCAGCCTAGTACTGATGGAGCACATCTTTAATCCCAGAACTCGGGAGGCAGAGGCAGATATCTCTCTGAGTTCAAGGCCAGCCCAGTCTACAGAGCGAGACCCAAGACGGCCAGAGCTACACAAAGGTCTTGAAAAACAAAACAAAAAATTGTAAATATTTTCTGTAATAGATAAATATTATATGTGTCATTATCACAGAAATTGTGCTACATACTTTAGTTTGATTCTTTCTTTTTCTAGTAACAATCCTCTAAAAATTAAAAAAAAACATTTTTAATTTATACACCACACAAAAGCGGGTTGCACAATGCTAAATCCTGGACTCTACATAAAAATGAAAATATAGGAACTTAGTTAGTAATGAGGTAGCCTCCAAGGCAAACTTGAATGAAGCATCTTGATTTGTACACTAAGTAATATTAAATAAACGGCATCCTATGGACGGACCACGATGTGGAAAGTTAGGGCTTCTGTTGCTCTAAGAGCTCATGTTCCTTCAGTGAATGATTTCCTTGCTTAAAAAGAAAACAACCTCATTCCAGCAACAATACAGCCCAGGCCAATCTACCAAAATTCTTGCTTCTAGGATCCTCTGTCACCTTGTACCTATGTTCTAGTCTTCAATCAATACCTTCCTAAAAGGCATGGCCTCAGGGTCTAGCTTTCGGAGGCTCCATTTCCGCATCAAGGACCTACTGTATGCTAGGTACAAGTTTCTACCTGTCCTACCTGTTTGGCACGTTCCTCTTGCTGCATCAGCAAAGCTGCCTGCTGCTGTGCTAGCTTCAGCCGTTCATCTTCCGATAATGCCACAGGCTCACCAACTCGGAGAGGAGGCGGGGGCCCCAGATTTGGTGGGTGAGCCATAGGAAAGCCAAGGCCAAGGCCTGGTGGAGGTGGTGGAGGTGGTGGAGGAGGCTGTAGAGGGGGGAGTCCCATAGGTGGTGGTGGCATAGGAATCCCAGACAGCTATGGGGGGAAAAATACAGTTATGAACTAGAAAGCATTTCTTCATTTTAGAAGCATTTGCTGGAGACCTAGCAAAAGAGCTAGGCATTCAAAGTCAAATGATGCAGAACCGAGAAGAGGCTAACTTTAGAGCACTGATCAAACAAAGCTATTGGTGCCTCTGAAAAATAACAGGCACATACATTTTGCATTCAATTTAAGGAGATGCAAGGACACCTCTAAAATCTATATAGGAACTTTACAATACACACACACCAATAGATCCTAGGTCAAAGCCACTACTTTAGAAGAAGATACTCAAATATTAGATTCTGAAGGGACTTAAAGAAATAGGAACCAGGGTTGTAGAGACAGATCAGCAGTGAAGAACTGCTCTTGCATCATAGGGGTCAATTCCCAGCAGCCAGATGATGGCTCACAATCCTGTCACTCCAGCAACAGTGATGCCACCGGCTATGGTGGCATCCTGTTGACATTGCATGCAAATTGTGCCCATGCACAGAGGCAAAACACACACACACACACACTATTTTTTTTCGAGAGAGGATTTCCCTGTGTAACCCTGGCTGTCCTGGAACTCCCTCTGTAGACCAAGATGGAATCAGAGCTCAATCAGTGCTGGGATTAAAGGCATTCACCATCACCGTTCATTTTTTTTTTTTTTTAAAGAAATAGAAACCAAAGTGCCAGGGCACAGAATGCCAATGAATTACTAAATACAAGAGGTATATAGTAAGATCAGAGCATTTGCCTTAATGTCTCAGTGAATAATTTGGGAGTTAGGCCTGATAACAAGCACATGACTACATCCAATTGGGAGAGAATCAAGTAAGAATTCTGGGTATTCAAGCTGAATCTTGAATAAATCCAGTTTGGAAGAGCAGACATTAGGGACTGAAGCAATTCAGGCATTAAGTCAGAAGTGAACAGGGAGCTGGAGAGATGGCTCAGTGGTTAAGAGCACTGCCTGCCCTCAGGTCCTGAGTTCAGTTCCCAGCAACCACATGGTGGCTGACAACCATGTGTAATGAGATCTGGTGCCCTCTTCTGGCCTGCAGGCACACATGCAGACAGAATACCAAGGATACTGTATACATAATAAATAAATAGATTTTTTTTTTTTCGAGACAGGGTTTCTCTGTAGCTTTGGAGCCTGTCCTGGAACTAGTTCTTATAGACCAGGCTGGCCTCGAACTCACAGAGATCCACCTGCCTCTGCCTCTGGAGTGCTGGGATTAAAGGTGTGCGCCACCACCGCCCAGCATAAATAGATTTTTTTAAAAAAGTGAACAGGCCCCAATTTTGTCTCATCAACCCCCCTCCCTTTAATTCATGATCCCATCTGCTAGCTGTATCTCCAGGCCAATGCATGAGAGAAAGGCCACCCTGAGCAGAAAGGGGCTACAAACAGTCTCTTACCTGGGCTGACATAGGAGGCGGAGCGGCTTTGTCCCCATCCTCTCCTCTTAAAACTGGTCGATTCAGCACGATGCCAGTCTATAAAAGAAAAGGGAACTCTGTGTCAGACTAAGAGAAACTATTCCATTACACGACCTCCTCTCCCATTCATTTAGTTAACAAAATTCACCAACGCACGTTTGCCAGAGACTGGGGCTGAAACCTGAGAGAAGCAAGCGGGGTAGAATCGATTACAACAAAGCAAGGGCAAAAACTGGCAAAGCGTTCAAGCCCCGGCTTGCTGCGATGAAGTAATTAAGAAAGGAAGACCAAGCCGGGCGGTGGTGGCGCACGCCTTTAATCCCAGCACTTGGGAGGCAGAGGCAGGTGGATCTCTGTGAGTTCGAGACCAGCCTGGTCTACAGAGCTAGTTCCAGGACAGGCTCCAAAGCCACAGAGAAACCCTGTCTCGAAAAAGCAAAAACAAAAAAAGAAAATAAATAAAGAAACGAAGACCAAGCCAGTCGTTTATTTTTAATCCCAGAGCACTCCGGAGGCGAAGGCAAGATGATCTCCTTAGTTCGAGTCCACCTTGGTCTACAGAGTGAGTTCTAGGACAGTCAGGGCTACCAGAAAAACACTATCTCGAAAAACTGAAAAAAGTAAAAGAAACGAAGACCCATCCATGTGGAGTCTTAAAGCCCTCTAGTAAAAAGTTAGATCTATCTTGAACAAACACTCACCTGGCGGGTGTAGGTCTGCAGCCGTTCAACCAGCTCCTCGCGACTCCCTGTGGGACGAAGCACAGAATCCGGGGGTCAGTAGCAACCCCAACAGACCAGCTGGGCCAAGTCGGACCGCAGCGGCCTGTCTCCGCCCCCCGCCCGTGGGTCTCCTGGGTAACCAGGCTCCTCTTCTCCACAAAACCACGCAGCCTCCCATGACCGCCTCATGAGCCTCACCCTGGATCGGAGCTCCTATTTCCGCCAATTTGGCCTGAAGCTCCTGGGCAGCCCAGGCTCCATAGTGGCCTGGAGGTGGCGGCGGTGGCAACTGCAATTCTCCTTTGGGAGGTTCTGGATGCTCCGCCGCCATCTTAGCCACAAGAAGGCGCGCGACCAACGCGGAAGCTCGGATCAGCCACCGAGCTTACTTCACGGAACTTCCGGCAGCGCGGTCCACCACGTCCCCCGGTGATTGGAAAGCACTTGATCGAGAAAACCCCACCCCCTCCGCCGTTTGCTGGGAGAAAGAATACGCCACTAACCAAAGGCTGCAAAGCCTTCTGGGAATTGTAGTCTGCGGTTGCACCGCCTACAGCCTGACCGCTTGCCGCAACACCCAGTACCCAACGGTAGATCCGCCGCTAGGGCCGCGGGAAGGGCAGCCCTCCGCTGTGCGGGTCCTTTCTGCTTCTCACCGGACCAAATGCTTACTGAGCCTTCTGGTCCGACATCCTCAGTGATGCAGTACCTGGATGCTTATTTCCCCCAGGAACTCCTAGAGACTGCTTTCTGGCGCCCGCCAAGTAGGAGGTTGGAGCCGATGCCTCTGAATAAAACAGTGTCCGATTGTTTGCCTGTTCGCTACGACCCGGGCGAGCTTGAATAGGCTGAAAGAGGATCAGAGCCCGTGGAGGAACGGACCCGCCGGGCTGTGTTCCAGCTGCTTGACTTGGGGGAAGGGCAATTCTAAAATCCCCCTTTCCACATTCGAGAAAGGCTTAAATAAATGCCTTTCCTGCCAAATGTTTCCCTTCCTTTCTAGATTTCATACCATATTCAATTTTCTACCTTTCGGTTTTAAAACGAAATGTGCACCACTTGCATGTCATTGTGGAGGCCAAAGTTTCAGATCTCCTGTAACTAGTTACAGACAGTTATGACTCGAACCCAGATCCTCTGCAAAAGCAACAAGTGCTTTTAATGCCATCTCTCCATCCCCAAGGTTTTCGTTGTTAAGACAGCACTCGGGAGGCAGAGGCAGGCGGATCTCTGAGTTCGAGGCCAGCCTGGTCTACAAGAGCTAGCTCCAGGACAGGCTCCAAAGCTACAGAGAAACCTTGTCTCAAAAAAACTAAAAAATAAAAAAATTAAAAAAAGTGTGTCACTATGTGGCCCAGGCTAGCCTCGAACTCCTGCTCCTTTGAGAACTACACATGTGCACTACCATGTCCTGCTTCATGGCTTGGCAGGCCTGGTATTTGAGATTTAGACTCACTATGTATCTCCAACTGCCCTGGAACAAACTCTAGCCCAGGCTAAACCTCTAGTTTGGACAAGCCACCTGCCTCAGCTTCCTAAACTGTGAGCACACCCATTGCCCTGTCTCACTTTTAGGTCTTCCCTTCCTTTTATTCCTACTTCCATTCCCAAAACAGGAGCAAGAACTTGATCTTTTTCTGTCACCCAGCACTCAGCACCCAGCAGGCATCTAATATTTACAACAATGATTATGGGGGGGGGATATCTAACTATGGGATTTTATCTTCTTGTGGGGAAAAACAAACAAAAACCTACTCAAGACCTTTCCTGGGGCGAGACACCATGACCCTGGCTGTCCAGCATCACTTTCCCCACTAGTCCTGCCCTCTCAATAAGTCTGTTTGTTTCTGTGTGTGATGAATAAGGGAGAACACAAATGGTCTCATTCCCACCCACACACTTCAGATCTTCTCTTCCTAGCTACCTCCATTTCACCAGCTGTCCCCACAGGAGAAATAATTGGAAAGGTGGGGGGCGGGGCACACAAGATGCAGAAAAGGTGAGGTTTTAGAGAGACACAAGAAAGTGGGGGGGGGCACTGGTTCTCATTCTCTTCACCCATATCCGAACTTGGACCCTTCCCCCTTGAGTACCATCACACCCTAGGCCACTGAGAGGACAGAGATCATAGTCAGAAAGGACAGTACTAAATCAAGAACAGTGGTAGCCTTCCTCTATGCCTGTCAGCCCACCATTTGCAGCCTCTTTCTGCTTCCTGTAACTAGAGAGCCCAGAGCAGGTCATCTGAGGCTGGAGGCCCCAGTGGAGGCTCAGACAGGGAGAGGGAGGGCGGGGTCTTTGATTAAGGCAAGATCAGCAGAGCAGATGGGTCATTAATATAACTAGGACCAGAAAAGGACACACTAAGCAGGATCTGATTTTTTTCCCCCCACAATTGTCCTGGGATGCAGATAAGATACCAAAATGTGCAAAGGTACAGACAGAGAAAACAGAAACTGGCATGTCCAAGATTCCCTGACTCTGAAGTCCTTCCCTTCTCCTTGGCAAAGATCCTTACATGATGCCCACTTATTAGCTGTGTGAGACCAGAAGGGACCAATGCAGCCCCTTTCAGTACCAGCTTTGGGTGGCTACCCTATTTGAAGATCCTTTCCTTGCCCAGAATGAAGAGGACAGCCCATGCCAGCCCCAGAACAAACTGTGGGCTTACAGCATCTAATGTGGCTTTAGGAGATGCTACTGTCAGATACCCACAAGTAGCTCTCTCAAATAGAGCCATTATAAAGAAATAGCTGCCCATTTCAGTGCTGACAGTAATAGGACTCAGGAAGTTGCCTCCTGACTCCAGGATGGAGTAACAGTAGAAACCAGAAATAAACTGGAGTTTCTGGTTCCCAGTGCAAGAGACCCTAGACCTGGCAATAACTCTGGTCAGAACTAAGACCTCTGGAATCCTGCAGGCAAGGCATAGGTGAATTCCTAAGCTGCCTCAGGAGAGTTGAGGGACAAGCTAGAAGGGAAGAGAACCAGACAGGGCTAGTGGTGGGAAGTAGAGGGGAAGAGAGAGGAAATACAGGTAGCTGCAAGTGTACCTGAACCTCTAACTCAGCCTCAAGACGCTGCAGTGACCAACAGGACCCAGTAGTGCTATAATGTTGAAATTTTACTGATACCTTCCCAGCCTCGGTTTTCATGTCTGGTGGAGAAAGTGTGTTGAGCACAATGGTGTTGCACGCTCTACAAGATTGCAGGCGGAAGATCCAAAGATGCCAGTATCACCGGAAAGTGCTCAGCAGCAGCAGGCAAGCTACAGAGTCCCCCCTCCCCTTGCTGCTTCTCCTTTTCCCCCTCCCCTGAGCCACCGGGCCCCCGCCCCCGCCCCGCCTCCGGTGTGAGATGGGGGGCGGGCGGCAGGCAGAGCTGAGCTGAGCGGACAGACACAGACGCTGCCACCTGATCCCATCCAGGCGCAGCAAGGCAAGCTACCGGCACAGACGTTCACGGCCCCGTTACCTTCAGACCCGGGCAGATTTCAGGAAAAGGAACCCAGAGGAGTGGAGGGTAGCCCCTTACCCAAGTTGGAGACAGAGCCTGCCTGCGTGAGTACTGCAGTAGCCAGCCAGGGCTGGAGGAAACAAGGGTGCACTGCAAAAGGGATGGGAGCCTGGGCAGTTGCAAAAGATTATCTTGGGGGCCTAGTGCCAAGAGAGCTTGAGGGGTGGCACGGCACCCTCAGGAAGCAAGGAAGGGGATGAATCTGGCCTATTCCCTATAGTGACCAGATCTCTAGGAGCGATTGGGAGGAAATGTGGGGCGCGGTGGGGGTGGGAGTGGGTAGTGATGGAGAAAGGAGAATGAAGAGAATTCAGAGGCATGGATAAAAGCGGAGGTGGATAACAGAGCAGAGACTGGGGAAACCTGGAACAGCGGGAAAGGGATGGAAAGATATTCAGTCTCTTAGGCCCTATTGTTTTATCCTCTCGGCCCTTTTCTCTTGGGGACCTGTGTGACCTGGGATATGACATGCCCCAAGTCAGGTTAAAACTCCACATCACTGAGAGGACAGATCCCAATGGTCCAGGCCTCCGAGCCACTTCTCCAAGGACATTAGCATCAGCCCTAGAGCTCTGAGGGGAGATGAGAAAGAGATCATTTGGGAGAAGGGTGGACATCTGGGTTAGTTTTCAGAGCTCTAGCTGGCAATACCATTTCTTCTTTGATTCCCCAGGGAAAAGAAAGCAATTTACAAAACTGGGCAGCAGCCTGAGGTAGATTGCTCTGACTAAAATTAGCATTGCTATTCTGATAAGGCTGGCACCCTGACCTGCTGGGGAGGTGAGGGAACCTCTTTCTCGCCATAGAAAAGACACTGGAGATAGGGACTAGGTGAAGCCTCTCTGGGCAGCAGCCAGCCCCATCCCTCCAAAGCTGAGCACCAGCAGCATGGCCACCAATTCACTTCAGCCTCAAGACCAGAGGAAAACTCAGCCCAGGGATCTCTTCCAGGCCCTCACTGCTAAGTCCTCCACAACAGAAATGACCTGGCCCAAGGAAGGCAGGACTGCCTGCTCCAGTATCCAAATCCTACTATCTCTCTGGACCTGGAATGGTTTCCATATGCAGGATACATGGTTCTTGCTTTCAAATACCTGAATGTCTGTCATGAGGGAAAAAAATCTGCCTTGTGCTCTGAAAAGTGGTACCTGCTACAGCACAGAATAGGAGACAAAAGGGCAGCCAAGCCTAGGAGAATGTCACAAGGCAGGGTGACTGGTCCTTACAGCCCCGGAGCAGTTCTTGGGATTGTGGGCAAGAATGGACTAGGCTGTATCTGGAGGTGATAAGCAGCCTATCATTGCCAGTGGCCAAAATCCCCGGTGTTCCCATCCCTGGGGACTGGTGCCTAGGGAATTCCTATACTGATGAAGGCCGGTTCCCCTTGCATACCTTAGATAGCAAACTGGCTGGCTCCCCAGATCCAAGCTTTGTAGTCAGTGGATAAAGTCCTGTTAGTAGAATGGATGGGGTACCAGGCAGCACCACCATTCTCCATGACTAGGAAAAGACCCATGTGGCTCCCCATACACTTGGCCTCCTTGGCTGACTCAGACTCCTCTGAAAAATAAGGTGGTTTCAGTATGTTTAAGAGAGAAATAGACTTGCCCTCTAATTATCTCTTGGGAAACCATCTGGTCACCAAGTTCTCCAAGCAGGACTTGTGACAGAGAGAAACTCTGAATTCTCAAAGGCCCAAGAACTTGACTTCCTCCTACTGGAGATGAACCCTGCTCTGCCTAAGAAATCCCCAAAGTTAGGGAGGACCTAGGCTGCCTCTGCTGTGTCCTTGGTTGCCCTGTGGCCAGACCCTTGGCTCTCTCAGCTCCAAGATGATACTGTCTCCCAGACTGGTGGAAGAAATTGGAAGATAGGATGTAGAAATAAAGGGAACTGTAAACAGGACATCTTTCCACCTAGATAGATTTATGGGTAATCTGGGATTAACAGGGGAGGGGGCACAAAAGAGAGAAACTGTAAGCCAAGCCCAGAGCCAGCGTTAGCTCATTCCTCCTGGGACCAGGTGTCCTAGTTCCATATCCATGCATATTCTCCTAAGACTACATACCCTCCTTCCCTTCCAAGAGAGTAGTGTGAGGCCTGATGCGGAGTCTGAACCTGCAAGGCACCCAGGAGTAAAACAGACCCACCCTGGCCTGGGAGCAGGCATGGCTGCAGGAGCTAATGTTGAACCTGAACTGCCAACACACTCTTGAAAAGAAAGAAAGCCTGGACAAAAACCAAGCCCTTCTCTTGCCTCTCTCCCTCTCCTGCCCTAGAATGAAGGCTTATCTCCTGCTGGAAATCCTCAGAGATGTATCTTTATTCCCCTACCCCTGCCCCATTCCACCCAGGCTGTTTTTCCCTTTGCCTTGGCCAAGCACCTGCACCAGTCAGTTGATGGAGTCACCTTTTTGGATGTCTGGATACTGAATCCAGACAGGGTTAAAGTCCTTTCCCTGTGGATTTAGTTCCAGGCCCTTCAGGCAGTGAGACAAGCAGGAGGGCTCAGAGCGCAGAAGCATGCAGAATTACCAGGCCAGGCAGGGATGAAAAATAAGGTTTCCTTAAATTATTTTTTATTTTATGTGCGTGGGAGTTTTGCCTACATGTATGTCTGTGCACCATGTGCATGCTTTGTACCTGCAGAGTCTATAAGAGGGTGTCAGATCTCCTGGAACTGGAGTTACACAAAGTTATGTGCCACCATATGGGTGCTAAGAATCAAACCTGGATCCTCTGGAAGAGCAGCCAGTGCTTCTAACCACTGGACCATCTCTCTAGCTTGAACAAGTCAGTTTTGAATGGGAACAGCTCACATAAAGTTACACTTCAGCATTCAGGAAGCAGAGGCAGGTGGATATCTGAGTTTGAGGTCATCCTGGAATCCTGGACTACATAGCAAGCTTCAGACCAGTCAGGATTATCAAAGTAAGACTCATCTGTCTTTTGAAAAACTGAAATAAGAGTAACGTTGAGTTCCCAGTCTGCTATAAATGGCTTTGTGACGATGAACAAGTGACCATCATCACTTAGCACCCCATTTCATCACTGGCTTAGTGGGAGTACCTATGTGGTGTTAGGAGTTAGTCGTAATATAGCAGGCCTGTAGCACTAATCCAACTGAAGGAGATGAGGGTTGGCTGTTTCCGAGTTTATTCTCAGGGAACCCAGGAACCCCTTAGCTCAAAGTGTCAGATGATGAGAAATCTGAAAGAGAGATCTTGGACTGAGGCTTGTGTCCTGAGCCACAGGTTATTGCTGATGGCAGACCTGCAGAGCTAGATTCAAATGACAGAGACAAGTTAGACACAGTCAGAGAGGTAAACACACAGGGCTCAAGAGACAGAACGGCTTTAGTCTTGATGGCTGGACACATCCCAGACCTGTAATTCCACCCAACACGAGTTTATCTGGACAGTGAGGTGATAGGGTCTTGGTGATGGAGGTGGAATTCGATCCGCTCTGGCATCTCTGTCCACCCCACGCATTTAAGCTCTCTTTTGCCGAAGTCCTACTAAGCCTGGAGCATAGCTCCTCTGTCCACTGCAAACCTGTCTGTTTCCTTGTTCTGCCAGGCTTTTCAGAAACACTGGCCCTGCTACCAGAGCCCCAAGACCCCCCATGAGTGCTGGTAACGGAAGTCCTGGATAGTGAAGACCTGGCTGGTCCAGGAGTGAGCACTCCAGCATGCCACCCATCCTCCAGTGCCTGCAACAGTCCACCTCGATGATGAGCCGCAGGAAATTCCTCCTACTGGTACTAGGGTGCAGCACGATAAGCCTCCTCATCCACCAGGGGTCGCAGCTCAGTTGGTAAGTGGGGAGATTTCATTGAGGGGGTATGGATGGCCCCATAGGAGGAACTGTAGTCCAGAGCAACCAAAAGGCTTCTCTGGGCTTTCCTCCCTGCCTGTAATCCAAAAGTATTTTCCATACATATCCTCTAGAGCAGTGGTTCTCAACCTCCCTAATGCTGCGACCCTTTAATAAAGTCCCTCATGTTGTGGTGACCTCCAAGTATAAAATTATTGTTGCTACTTCATAACTGTAAATTTGCTACTGTTATGAATCATAATACAACTATCCGTGTTTTCCAGTGGCTTTAGGTGAACCCTGTGAAAGGGTCGTTTGACCCCCAGGCTGAGAACCACTGCTCTAGAGCCAGCCGGGCTACGACTGAACTCTGTAAGAGTGAGTGAACTGTTCAGTCACAGAATCATTATCCAAGATTTGACTCTAGCCTGAGTCTTTCCTACAGCATCACAGCTGAATGCTTCCTCAAGGGCACCAGCAGCATTTTCTGTTGTTCATTCTCCTGAGACAGGGTCTCTCTTCGTAGCCCATTTTATTTTATTTTATTTTATTTTATTTTATTTTATTTTATTTTATTTTTGGGTGCAGTTGCTTATCTTCATAGCTCTTTTTAAAGCTCTCTTTTGCAACCTAAAAGCTCCTCCTGGAACTCTTTAGAGCAGGCTGGTCTCAAACTCAAAGACTGACCTGCCTCTGCCTCTTTAGAGCTGGGATTAAAGGCACGCACCACTAAACCTACCTGCCCTTGAGCTCCTGATCCTCCCACCTCCATCTCCTGAGTGCTGGGATACAGGTGTGTACTACCACACTTAGACACCAAGTTTATGAAGTGCTAGAGATCAAACCCATGGCCACAAGAATGCTAGGCTAGTATTTTACCAACTGCACTAAATCCTAAATCCTGCAAACAATTTCCTAGTCCATTACTTAGGGCATAGGCCTCCGTTTCTAAGATCATGCCCTCAACTATACAATGTGTGAGCCTCTGGTCATTCCAATAGAGGGCACCAAACAATAAGAATTGGTGCTGGGCGCACGCTTTTATTCCCAGCACTCGGGAGTTAGAGGCAGGCGGATCTCTGTGAGCTTGAGGCCAGCCTGGTCTACAGAACTATTGTCAGGACAGGTTCCAGAGCTACACAGAGAAACCTGTCTTGAAAATAAAAAAAAAAATTTTAAAAATTAAAAAAAAAAAAGAATTGGTCTCTGTTCCTGATTCCCTGTGTAAACCCACCAAATCCCTAGACGTTTCAAGGTGTCAATTTCCCCTGTATTCCTGAGAATAGTATAAATAGTATAAATCCTTGCCAAAGGATTTGCTGGTTTTATAGACGATGTTTGTATAGACATTATCCTGAGCCCAAACCAGCTACGTACAGGAAATCCCCATGGTGTTCTCAAGCCGCTTAGAGCTGCCCTTGTCACTTGATGCTTGGACAACAGAGAATAATCAGGAGTGAGTCAAAGCCTGTCCCCATCTAATAGGTAACCAGTAATTCCAAACGTCCTTGCTGCAGGATCAAAGAACAGAGGTGAAAACGGCATCAGGGCTATACTTAGGTTTAGAATGATACCTTAGCACACAGCAAAAGCTCAAGAAATGCACATATAAATAAATGAACAGGTCTCCAAAGACCTTAATAGAAACATGTAAGAACAACAACCAATGTATTGCTGCAAAGTTTGAGGTTAACCCACACACACCGAAAGGGATCAACTAGTTAAAGAAATGAGAATGAAGACAGAAAAATATTTGGTGACTGAGTCCTCAATTTCTATACACTTAAAGTAAGATCCCTCAAGGATCTCCAAGGACTGTTGGCCCTTACACTATTTCTACATTTAAAATTTACCTTAGGCCAGTGGAGGTAGTTCACAACTTTAATCCCAGCACTCGGGAGGCAGAGGTAAGTGGATCTCTGAGGTTGACGCCAGCCTGGTCTACAAATCGAGTTCCAGGATACCCAGGGTTACACAGAGAAACCCTGCCTCAGGAAAAAAAAATACATTAGATAAAGCCAGGCATGGTGATGGTGATACACACCTTTGATCTCAGCACTTGGGAGGCTGAGGCAGGGGGATCTCTTTAAATTCAAGGCCAGCCCATTCTACACAGCAAGTTCCAAGACAACCAAGGCTACACAGTGAAAATATCTCAAAACACTTTAACTTTAAAACTTAGCAAAGAGGACTGGAGAGATGGCTCAGAGGTTAAGAGCACAGGCTGCTGCTCTTCCAGAGGTCCCAAGTTCAATTCCCAGCAACCACTTGATGGTTCACAACCATCATAATAGGCTGGGCGGTGGTGGCGCACGCCTTTAATCCCAGCACTCAGGAGGCAGAAGCAGGCGGATCTCTGTGAGTTCGAGACCAGCCTGGTCTACAGGAACTAGTTCCAGGACAGGCTCCAAAACCACAGAGAAACCCTGTCTCGAAAAACCAAAAAAAAAAAAACCAACCATCATAATGGGGTCTGATGCCCTCTTGTGGCATGCAGACAGAACACTGTATATAAATAAATCTTTAAAAAATAAAATAAAAATAAAAACTTAAGCTAGGTGTTAGTGAAGCAGGCCTGTAATTCCCACACTCAGAAGGCTGAGGCAGGACCACAAATTCAAAAGCAGACTGAGCAACACAGCCTCAGCAGGCTTGCCAGGGTTACAGACTAACTCCTCCTCCTCTTCTTCTTCCCTCTTCCTCTTTTTTTTTTTCCTTTTGTTTTTTTGAGACAAGGTTTCCCTGTAGCCTTAGGCCCTGTCCAGGAACTAGCTCTAGTAGACCAGGCTGGCCTTGAACTCACAGAGATTCACCTGCCTCTGTTTCCCAAGAGGAAATGGAGATGGCTCAGCAGGTGAAAGTGTTTTCCAAGTAAACTTGATGCCAGGAGTTCCAGCCACAGATCCCAAGCTTGCCAAAGGGCACATGTGATGACTCACATCTTGAATCCCACAACTTTTTTTTCTTTCTTGTTAATACAAGGTATCTTTATGTAGCCCTGGCTGTCCTGGAACTATGTATTCCAGGACTGCCTCTAACTCACTGAGATCTGCCAGCCTCTGCCTCGAGAGTGGGAGTAAAGTGTGTACCACCACTGCCTGGATAATCCCAGAACTCTTTTTCTTAACATATAATTTTTATGTTCATTGATGTTTTGCCTGCATGTATGTCTGTGTGAGGGTGTCAGAAGCTTGGAACTGGAGTTATAGGCAGTTGTGAGCTACCATGTGGATGCTGGGAATTGAACCCGGGTCCTCTGGAAGCTCCTAACCACTGAGCCATCTCTCCAGCTTCGAATCCCAGAACTCCTAAGGAGATATGGGAGATGGAGACAAGAGAATCAGCAAGAAGGGCATAGTCCAAGTAACCTGACCTACTCAGTACAGAGACAGAAACTAGTCTTGGCCTCAACAAGGTAGAAAGAACAAATTACAAAACTGTCCTCTGATCTCCACATGCATGCCATAGTACTTTTTGTGTACGTGTATACACACATGTGTGCTAAATAAATAAAAATTAAAAAACCAAGTCCACAAAACAGCTACTGAAAACAAAAAACATTTATTCTCTTTCCATTTCTTTGAGTCATGAATCCAAATGTGGCTAAGAACTCCTGATTCCAGGTCTTTTGTAGATTTTCAATTAAGGTGTCTTCCAGACATATAGTCTTTTCTGAAGGACTGACTGAAAGGGATCTGAAAAAGTTCAGAGAGTTTGCAGACTTTAGTTCTTCAAGCAGGCTGATGGAGTCGGTTCTCAAGTTTCTTTGAGACTGTCATCATATGTTTTCTAGCTAACTGCCCACGGTCTGCCTGCCTCCTTCTAATAAAAATTATCCTGGCTGGACGGTGTTGGTGCAGTCCTTTAATCCCAGCTCTCAGGAAGCAGAGGCAGGAAGATCTCTGTGAGTTTGAGGCCAGCTTGGTCTACAGCGCAAGTTCCAGGACAGCCAGGGCTACACACAGAGAAACCCTGTCTTGAAAAATCTAAAAAAAAAAAAATTAAAATAGCCCGGTGGTGGTGCAGGCCTTTAATCCCAGCACTCGGAGGTGGAGGCAGGCTGATCTCTGAGCTACAGGCTGGCCTAGAATTTACAGAGATCCACCTGCCTCTGCCTCCCAAGGGCTGGAATTAAAGACACCACCACACTCCCCAGTTTACTACCCCCTCCCTCTTCCCCCCTCAAAAAAAACCTTTATTTGTATTGTAGATGGGCTATTTTGCATGCAGTGCCATATAAGGCCAGAGAGAGCATAGAGTCCTACAAGATTGGAGTTAAAGACAATTGTGGCCAAATGGGTCCTGGGAATTGAACCCGGGTCCTCTTGAAGAGGCAGCAAGTGTTCGTTCATAGGGCCCATCTTAAAGGTTACCTGCCACTTGACTTCTATCGCAGAATAAAGCCCATGCCCGTCCACTTTTGCACACTGGCCACATTTGGTCCCCCAACATCGCCGCACCTCTGCATTTTCTCTTCCCACACACCCTGGGCTTTGCAGGTACCCCAAGTTGTTCCCTCTGAGCTGCCCGCCTCTGCGAGAATCGCCACCCCGTGCCAAGCACACGGCCGTGGCCTTCCTGAAGACTCACAAGACAGCGGGTACCACGGTGCAGAACATCCTGTTCCGCTTCGCCGAGCGCCACAACCTCACGGTGGCCCTGCCTCATCCGAGCTGCGAGCACCAGTTCTGCTACCCGCGCAACTTCTCGGCGCACTTCGTGCACCCGGCCACGCGGCCCCCGCACATGCTGGCCAGCCACCTGCGCTTCGACCGCGCAGAGCTCGAGCGCCTCATGCCGCCGGACACCGTCTACGTCACCATCCTGCGCGAGCCCGCCGCCATGTTCGAGTCGCTTTTCAGCTACTACAACCAGTACTGCCCGGCCTTCCGGCGCGTGCCCAACGCGTCGCTCGAGGCCTTCCTGCGCGCGCCCGAGGCCTACTACCGTCCCGGTGAGCACTTCGCCATGTTTGCGCACAACACGCTGGCCTACGACCTGGGAGGCGACAACGAGCGCAGCCCTCGCGACGACGCGGCCTACCTGGCGGGCCTCATCCGCCAGGTGGAGGAGGTCTTCTCGCTCGTCATGATCGCCGAGTACTTCGACGAGTCGCTGGTCCTGCTGCGGCGCCTGCTGGCCTGGGACCTGGACGACGTGCTCTACGCCAAGCTCAACGCGCGCGCCGCCACCTCACGCCTGGCCACCATCCCCGAGGCGCTGGCCCGGGCCGCGCGCGCCTGGAACGCGCTCGACGCGGGCCTCTACGACCACTTCAACGCCACCTTCTGGCGCCGCGTGGCGCGCGCTGGCCGCACATGCGTCGAGCGCGAGGCGCGCGAGTTGCGGGAGGCCCGCCAGCGCCTGCTGCGCCGGTGCTTCGGCGACGAGCCGGTGCTGCGACCCGCCGCCCAGATTCGCACCAAGCAGCTGCAGCCCTGGCAGCCCAGCCGCAAAGTGGACATCATGGGTTACGACCTGCCTGGCGGCCGCGGTGCCGACCCCACCACGGAGGCCTGCCTCAAGCTTGCTATGCCTGAGGTGCAATATTCAAACTATCTGTTGCGGAAGCAGAAGCGCCGAGGCGGTGTGCGATGGAGGCCAGAACCGGTCCTGGATAACCCTCCCCCTCGGCCCATCCGAGCACTGCCCCGCATCCCCCAGGCTACCTGAGTTCTGTCCGCCTCCTGTACTCAGGGCTTGCTCCATTAGGGCCCTTTTATTCTCCACGGGCTCGAGCCCTGTGTCCAAATGAGGTGCATCTATCTGCATCTGAGCCTGCCACCCCGGTGTTGCCTGAAGCCCACTTTCTGGGATGGCATTGATGGGCCACCCGCTCCTCCTTCCCAACTGGTTGGTGACTTTGACAAGAGATCCAAGGGCGTTTCAATACTGCCCACCCTGCCTTTTTCTGGGGGCTGAGCCCCCACCTGTGTGAAGTGGATGACCACACACCCCAGAGAGGGCCTGAGGCCTGGGAAAATGGCCGTGCCTCCTGTCAGTACCTGAGCGTTTGTTCTTCCCAGGGCTGCAGAGGTCCCCTACTGTCTTCCAGGTTCTACCTTCCCTAGACACCTAAGCTGCTCCCAGTCACCCAGAACCAAGAGTTCTTGGGTTGGGCTTTTTGTTTGGTTCTTCTTCCTCCACCTCTTCTTCTTTTTTAATAAAATAACTTTAAATTATGCCGGGTGTATGTCAGTAATTGAAAGCTAGAAACTCCGGGCTTGAGGATGAGGCAGATCTTTGAGATGCTGTGACTGAACCCAGACTTCATCAAGCTCCACACCCTTTCTCGGTCCTTTGACCTGGCACACCCACAGTGACCAAAGCCTTCTGAGCCCCACTTATTTGACCAAATGCTTCTATTCATCAGTTCAACCACATTTCCCTAGCATCAAGTTTGGGAATGCAGATGAACAGGGAAGATAGGGCCTCAAACCTCAAGGAGCTCCTAGGGACTGAGTCAGAAGCAAACCTGGGACTGCCACACGGTGTTGACAGGCTGGGAGCAGGGTCACTTTCAGGCAAGGGGTGAGGCTTAACTCCAGTGTTTCCTCCCCCTGGAAAACCTTGACTTCACCACTGGACACCCCCTTTCCACAGAAACTCTGACAGGATGTGGTGGCAAATGCCTTTAGTCCCAGCACTAACTGGCAAGTGTTTGAATTTGAAAGCAGCTTGGCCTACATAGTTCTAGGCTAGTCGGAGCTATATAGTGAGACCCTGTCCCCCAAAACAAACAAAAATGAGAACTAGGAATTCTGTTGCTTTCTCTAGAGCTACCTTGAAGTAGCTAGGCAAGTAACAAAACAGCAGCTCACATGGCCCGCTACTCTCTTCGAGCTTTGCTTGAATTGATTGGTGAAGGAAACACTACTTCCCACATGATGGAGCTGTGCCTACGCTCAGCGATCCTGCCACACAGCTTGAAAGCCGGGATTTGAACCCAGACCCTGCAGCTTCAGTATCTGCCCACATGTGCAGTGTCCAGTGTCACTCAAATATTGAAGGTCACATGCCACAGGCTGACCCTTTGGACCTTCTCCCAAAAGAATGGAAAGTGAGACTTTGCTATCAGCTTTTATTTTCCAATGAGACAATGGTTGGCTTGTTTGGGCAAGGGAGGTGGTCGTGGCTGGTTGGCAGGCTTCATGAAACTCCATCTTATTATCTGTTTACGCTTAGTATAACAAAATACCCACGACTCCATAGCATATGAAGGAGAAATCAGAGTTCTGGTGGCTCAGAGCATGGCTCCAGCTTCTGCTTAGCTTCGGGTGAAGTCCTCATGGCCAAAGGACATGTGTAGGAAGACAAAAGAGGAAAAAACGAAACAATATGGCACACTCTCAGAAATTAATTCCATCCCCAAGAACAAGAGCACACATCCAGCCCAGAGCCTCCCTCCCTCCCTCCCTCCTCTCGACAGTTATAGACCAAATGTCAACACACTTTGAGTTTGAAAGGCCCTGTTTCTGTAGCACCCTCTTTTCACCAGCAGAACTCTGGAAGGAGCAATAATTCGTGTCATGCAGTGCTATAATTAGGTTTCTGCTGCAAAACAGCAATAAAGTATTGTACTAGACTCAAGGCCATCCATGAAGACAGTGTCCTCTGGTCCCCATGCCTGGAAAGCACTTCCTATTCTACCACCTTCCTGTAGCTCTAGCCTTCGGTCATGCCTCTGCAATGAATATCTTTGTCTTGCCCTTGGTTGCTATAGAAAATTCAGACATGTTGGGGGCTGGAAAGGTAGCTCAGTGGTCAAGAGCACTGGCTGCTCTTCCAGAGGACCTGGGTTCAATTCCCAGCATCCACATGGCAGCTCACAACTGTCTGTACCTCCAGTTCCAGGGGATCTGACACCTTCACAGCAATGTACATAAAATGAACTTTAAAAAAAAAAGAAAAAAGAAGAAAATTCAGACTTGCCTTGTATCTACCTTGACGGGCCTCTCCTGTGCTCCCTGGCCCCTGGGCATGGCCTCGTTTATATGGTCCAAGTTCAACAAAGTACTACTCTGGATTCAAAAATACTTGGGTCCAGAGACTAATGCCACTCTTGAGCACTAGGAGACGGATCTTCTGTCTGACTTGGGGCAGAGGCTCTAGACCTTGATCCAAACAGTTGTAGTGCCAGCTAGACCCAGGAGGCAGGCTGTCTCTTAGGTCTCCAGTGTCTTCCAGCAAGATTCCTTATATAACATTCATTTAGTGTGTGGACCAATATGTGGCCTACTTCTTGTGATTCTGGAGTGTAGCATTTTACTCCCCTGTAGGGTCAAGTTTCCTAAATGAAACTTTGGGAACAGTGGCCAGTCCGCAGAAGCTCCCTCAAGGTGCCCCATCTGCTTTTTGTTATTATGTTGGTTTTTGTTTTTTTTTTTAACTATTTATTTATTATGTATACAATATTCTGTCTACATGTATGTCTGCAGGCCAGAAGAGGGCACCAGACCTCATTAGAGATGGTTGTGAGCCACCATGTGGTTGCTGGGAATTGAACTCAGGACCTTTGGAAGAACAGACAATGCTCTTAACTGCTGAGCCATCTCTCCATCTCTCCCATTTTTGGTTTTTGAAGACGGGGTTTCTCTGAATAGCCCTGACTGTCCTGGAACTTGCATTGTAGACCAGGCTGGCCTCAAAGACACAGAGATCTGTCTGCCTCTGCCTCCTGAGTGCTGGGATTAAAGGCGTGCACCACCACTATTCAGCTGCCCTATCTGGTTTTATCAGAGTTTCCCTACTCTATACACGGTATATGTCATAGGTTGGCATATCCTATAAGAATTGTTCAGCCAGGCGTGGTGGAACATGCCTGTATCCCAGCACCCAGGAAAAAGAGGAAAGAGGATTGCAGAGCTAAGGTCATCTTCAGTTACTTAACGAGTTCAAAATTAGCTTGGACTATATGAGACTCTGTCTTTTAAAAGGAAAAAAAAAGTTTTTAGCTGATAGAAGAAAGCATTTGAGGAAGAATGCCATTGTCTGCTTTGTCCGAAGACAGCATCAGCTTGGATTTTCACAACTACAGAAGAGTGTGCAAAGTGTGCAGGACACCAATGGGAGAACAAGACTGTAGTCAGGAGAGGCTCTTTGGAGGAGGTACAGACAGCTGAGAAGGGACAGTAGAAGGTACTTCAGACAGAGGGAACAGCCACACAGACACTTCGTGTGGGAAAGGCCTGCCATCTGCGAGACAGGGGTACTGGATGCTATACTAAGGGACTATTGGGAAGAGGGGTAAAAACACAGTTAAAGAGAAAGTCCTTGAAGGCTACATCCTGAAGCCTTTCCCTTTCTTTGTCTCATGTCTTGGCCATGAAATAAATAGCTCACATTCCTGCTGAGATGTGCTGCCTCGCCACAAACCAGGCATGGTGGTGCACACCTTTAATCCCAGCACTCTGGAGGCAGAGACAGGCAGATCTGAGTTTGAGGCCAGCCTGGGCTACAAAGTGAGAGCACTTTCTACATTTCCAGAGGACCCTGGCTCTGTCCCAGCACCCACATGGCAGCTCACACCATCTGTAACAGTAATTCCCTCTTCTGACCTCCACCAGCACACACATACATACAGGCTAAACACTCATAAAATAAATAAATCATAAAAAGGCCTGATGGAGTGGTACCTGTCTGTTAATTCCAAGGAGGCAGAGGAAGGCAGATCTCCCTGAGTTTGAGGCCACCTTGTCACAGAGTGAGCTTGTACATATATACATAAACATACATACATACATACATACATACATACATACATACATACAATACATATGTACATAAACATACATACATCACACACACAATGATCAAAGATCAGGGCTGGAGAGATGGCTCAGCGTTTAGGAGCACTTGACTGCTCTTCCAGAGGTCCTGAGTGTAGGGGAATGTGGTACATAGTGGTATTGGGATATCCTGACTTACAGAAAGCCAGTTTATACTTAGAGCTGCAATAGGACAGCTCTGGAGGCTGGAGCTGCAATGGTACAGCTCAGCCCTGAGAGAAAGGTACCCTGACTATCAGGAAGTCAGAATACCTGAAGCTGGGGTGCGGTGGGGGATGGTCTCCCCGCAGGATATGGGGATCCTACTCCTGGAGAGCCGCTACAGCTGGGTTCTGCTCTGCTCCCTTACTGGAACATCCTAGCAGTGCAATCTGCTTCTTCTACCCAAGATGTTTCTTCTGCTAACACTCTGCTGGGGGAAACCCCCTGCAGAAATGTAGCAATCTCTCCAGCTCCTGCAAAAAAGTTGTTACTTTTCCTCTGCTGGCCCTTGCTCAGCCCCCATAGAAGCATCCTAGCAAGATTCTTCTGTTCTGCTCCGCCTTGCTGAGGACCTCTAGGAAGCGTCTCAACAAGGTTTTTCAGCTCCGTCCCCTAAGGGATGTCCCAGCCAGGTTCTTCTCTGCACCAGCCAATGAAGGTCACCCAAGATTCTTTTGAGAAAGAGACTTATTTGGGAAGGAGGAGTTGAGGACAGTGGCTGCCTCTGCTCTCAAATGAAGGGGTGGAGAGGCTTATAGAGGGGCTCTTAGGGACGGAGTTTTTCCAAGGAGGAAGGGGATTGGTTAATTTTTTTCCCTGCTCAGGGATTGGTCAGTTTAGCTGATTGGTTTAGGAGCAGATATGGCTCTTACTTCATGCCCAGACTGCGTTTCTTTCACTGGTCCTTTTTAGCCTTTTGACTATAATCTTAGGACTAGGGCATATTCCTTTCACTGGCTCTAATTCCAGGGACAAAGTGTGTTTCTTTGACACTAGTCAGAGCCAGGGCACATGTCTTTAGTTCTGAGTACAGGGATAAAAATGTTTCTTTTCCTGGCCCAGGCCTTAAATACATAAAGATGTTTCTTTCTCTGACTCTGGGTTCAGAGTCAGGGTGCTCAGAGATTGGTTGGTTTCCTGCCCCAGTTGTCCCTTTTACCCTACACTGAGTTCAATTCCCAGCACCCATACGATGGCTCACACCCATCTGTAGTGGGATCAGATTCCTTCTTCTGGTGTTCATGAAGACAGAGCTCTCATATACATGAATAAATAACATTTTTAAAAAAATAACTTTTTTAATTTAAAAAAATGTCAAAGACCTGGCACCTGATTGATGGCATCAGAGGATACACACACACCCCAACCCCATCCACACTAACATTCACGAAGCCAGGGCCGTCCAGGAGCGAGGGGAAGCAGCTGTGAGCATAGAGCGCTCCTGATGGTGGTGGCGCAGGCAGGGCGGCCTTTTTGTGGCCTGGGAACAGGAAGCATGCCTGCTGGTTTCGCTGTCCCTACCACGCAGCTGGCCAGAGCTTGTGGGCTCCCCAAGTGGTCGGTGGATGCAGAGTTAGGTGCGAGGGGAACCATGCTGGGAAGTGTTGCCCCCGACCCTGACCCTCGTGTTTCCAGGAGGATGCTGGAGAGAAAACCAGCCAGTCAGGCAGGCGGCCACAGGCCTCGGAGCTCCAGCCTGTCTTGTGAGGGCTAACCCCCCCACCCCTCATGGATGGAGCAGCCACCCTGCTGCTGCTCCGCGGAGCTGAGACCTGATCCCCACCTGCAGAGCGGAGGTGTGGACCTTAGAGTGAGGAGGAGGAAAGTGATCCGCAAGAGCTGCCCCAGCGCTGGAGAGGTAATTCTACGGAGGCTTTGGCTAGGTCGGTATATAAAAAAGATGTTACTAAAAATAATTGGAACGGGATTGGCCTTTAATTTCAGCACTCAAGAGGTAGAAACAGAAAGATCTCTGAGTTCCAGACCAGCTTGGTCTATATAGGAAGTTACTGGGCTACATAATGAAACCCTGTCTCTAAATAAGTAAATAAATTTAAAACTAATAATATTTAGAGCCGGCTGGAGAAATGACTCAGCAGCAAAGAGCCCTGACTGCTCTCCCAGAGGACCTGGAGTAGATTCCCAGCACCCACATCGTGGCTCACAAAGGTCAGTCACTCCAGTTCCAGGAAACCTGATTCTCCTTTGTAGCCTCAACTGGCACCAGGAACACACGTGGTGTACAAACACATACAGGCTAAACACCCATACACCATACACATTAAATTAAAAATTGGAACCTAAATCATAAAGAAGAAAGTGGAAGAGATTCAGATAAAAGATGGAGTGAATTCTAAACCCTCAAAATGAAAGAGTTAAAATGGAGATCTGAAATTGTTGCCAGTTCCTCAAGACACACGTAAATTGAAACAAGACTAACAGTTTTAAAACTCTGAAAGGCCACTTAATTGGATTTAACATATTGAGCAAGAATAAGAGGGGAAGCCAGGTGGTGGTGGCTCACTCCTTTAATCCCAGCACTAGGGAGGCAGAGGCAGGCAGCTCTCTGAGTTTGAGGCCAGCCTGAACTACAGGGTGAATTCCAGGACAACCAGTGTTGTTATACAGAGAAACCCTGTCTCACGTGGATTTGTTTCCACGCCATAGCAGGCTGTCTCTACTGCCAAAGCATCATCACATGCCACCAGGTACCTTTCCTCTGTCAGCCATGGGATATGTGCACCCCTTTTTTGTTTGTTTTGCTTTGCTTTGCCTTTGGAGACAAGATTTCTCCTGGAACTCGCTCTGTAGACCAGGCTGGCCTCGAACTCACAGAGATCCGCCTGCCTCTGCCTCCAGAGTGCTGGGATTAAAGATGTGAGCCGCCACCTCCTGGCCATGTGCACCCCTTAAAAGTGCTCACCAAAGCATAGCTCACTCTCTTGTCTCTTTTCTCTCTTGCCTTTTCTTTCCTCTCTTGCCTCTTTCTCTTCTCTGACTCTCTTCTTTCTTATCTCTCTGTCTGTCTGCCTGTCTCTCTCATGTTCCCACTCTGACACGGCCTTTCACTCTTTCACCCCTCCCCAATAAACCTCTTGCACTAACTCTGTTGCACGTGATGTGTTTGCTTAGTGGCATACCTTGGCAGGCCAACCAAAAGGTACCTCGGTCTTTTTTATTCATCATTACAGCTGAAAAGACACAAATTACACCATTGTGTTCTGGAACTGTGTAATTCGTGATAGACACCTCCACCATGCTCATGAAGAGACAACAGGAGTAAAGTCAGCAACTCAGAAGACTCGTCAAACCTCCCTGAGAAGTGACCAAGGGTGCATCTTCATTTGGGCCTCAGCGTCTGAGACTGCTTCCTTTTAGATAGTGTCCAGGTCACCTGCTTCCACTTCCACCAGCGAAAGAGAAAAAGGGAAAGAAGCAAGCTTACTGCTTCACTGAAAAAGCAATCATCCTCCCAAAAGTGATCATATTTACACCATGGTTTAGGTCCTGTAATCTAGGACACTGAGCAGCTTCTGTTCTGCTGTGCTATTTGCCTTGAGGCAGAAGAGATGCCCCAGGAAGAGCAACGGTGGCTCCTCCAGAGGAGCCAGGTTTGACTCCCAGCACCTGGAACTTCAATTCCAGAGAATTGATCGCCCTCTTCTGGCCTCTTTGGGCACTGCATACACATGGGGAACAAAAATACATGCAAGCAAAACATTCCCATAAGGAAGGAAGGAAGGGGAAGGAGAAAGAAGGAAGGAAGAAAGAAAGAAAAGAATTGGTAGCCCCAGAACTAGACAGATGGCTCAGTGGTTTAGCCATCTCTGCTCTTGCGAGAACCTGAGTTCAATTCTCAGCTCTCATGTGATGGCTCACAATCATCCTAACTCCAGTTTCAGGGTCTCCAACGTTCTCTTCTGACTTCCACAGGCACCAGGTATATACATGGTACACATACATACTTGAAGATAAAACATTCATATGCATAAAATTTAATAAATCTTTTTTTTAAGATTTATTTATTTATTATGTATACAACATTCTGCCTCCATGCATGCCCACACGCCAGAGGAGGGTACCAGATCTCATTACAGATGGTTGTGATTCACCATGTGGTTGCTGGGAATTGAACTTAGGACCTCTGGAAGAGCAGACAGTACTTTAAACCACTGAGTCATCTCTCCGGCCCCCATAATTTTTTTTTTAAATTAAAATGTTTGTCTCTAATGATAGCCTTTTATCTTGGAAGGTCTACTTCAGTCCTGGTCTCAGGCAGAACAACAACAACTTCTTCTTCTTCTTCTTCTTCTTCTTCTTCTTCTTCTTCTTCTTCTTCTTCTTCTTCTTCTTCTTCTTCTTCTTCTTCTTCTTCTTGTATCTTGAGACAGGATTTCTCTGTGTAGCCTTGGCTGTCCTTAAACTCACACTGAAGACCAGGCTGGCCTTGAATTTACAGAAATCTACCTGCCTCTGCCTTTGATTTCTGGGATTACAGGCGCCTGCCACCAACACCACCTGGCCTCAGGCATAACCGCAGGCAGATTTAGGTGTTACAAACCTTTGAGAAGGCAGGGCGGTGGTGGCACTTGCCTTTAATCCCAGCACTTGGGAGGCAGAGGCAGGCGGATCTCTGTGAGTTCGAGACCAGCCTGGTCTACAGAGCTAGTTCCAGGACAGGCTCCAAAACCACAGAAAAAAAAAAAAACTTTGAGAAGAATGTTAAGTAGAAAGTACTGAAAAGCGTATAAAGAACTCTCAAGTGAAAATTCCAGCGTCAAAAACAATTTCGCCAACTTCCCCTATATTTCTGCGGCTACTTTGTTAGTGTACTGTTTCTGCTCAAGGCTCTTTCATTGCATTTATGGCAGTTGGACAATCTAGCTGGAATCCTTCCACAATCACCAGGCTTTGGTTTACTTGCTATTCCTAGGAACTTTTGCAAGAGATGTTTTTGCTTGGGTTATTGTTTTGCCTTCCAGACACTTCAAGTTTAATCAGATTGTTGGAAGTTTTTAAAATAAATGTGTGTGTGTGTGTGTGCGCGCGCGCATGTGCACACACCCACGTACAAAAGAGGAAGTCAGAAAAAGACATCTGATCTCTGGAACTGAAGTTTCAGGCAGTGATCCGCCGTGTGAGTTCTGGGACCTGAACCCAGGTTCTCTGCAAGAGCCTTAAGTGTTTTTAATCCTTTAACCATCACTACAGCCCCATATTGTTGAATCTTTTATTTCCATCTTCTACCTGAAAACTGCCCATATCCTTAAATCCACCCAGATCTGGATACTTGTCTCCTTTCCGCTTCATTTATGTCTGAAATCATCCACTAGTCCTTCAAGTTATTTTGTCTTTCCTTACTAAAGAGTCTTATCTGACAAACTGTCCTATGAGTAAAATCTTTAACATCTTCAGAACATCCAGCTCAAGCTCCTGCCCCCACTCACGGCATCGCGAGGTTATTGTTCAGTTTATGACAGGGGTATATTTCTGAAATATGGTGTGCTGTGTTGTGACTGAGAAACCTGTCCTTCAATAGCTTTAAGTGACGTGACTATAATTATCGGAAAGCAATGTAAACTTTTAGTAGTCGCTTCTAAGGTTTTGAGCTTTTTAATGAGTGTGGGACATTTAAAGTTGTTTTGTTTTATATTTCTGTATTAACACAAGCACTTTGGGACAAGGAGCAGTTGTAGTTTAACAGTAATGTGTTTGACAAGCTGGAGCTGGACAGACTGGAGAGACTCTCTGTTGAGAAATTGTCTCCATCTGATTGGCCTGTGGGGAAGGCATTTTCTTGATTGCTAGGGATGGCACAGTCTATTGTGGACCATACATTCCCTAGGTAAGCCTGGACCAAATCTAGGGGAAGATTTTTTTTCTCTCTACAAGACAGTTTCACTAGGTAGCCCAAGTTGGCCTCAAATTCATGGTCTTCCTTGCTGGTGGGTATCACAGGATGTTTATGACTTTCTTGCTGGTGGGTGCCACATCTGTGTTCATGTCTTCCTTGCTGGAGGGTATGCAGGTGTGTGCCACAAAATAGCCCACTCATATCAACAACATACATCCACTCAGGGTTTCTTCCTCTTCCCACACCTTCTACCTTGAGATGCTGAATACAGCAACCTAAATCCAAGCCAGCTTCTGTAGTCTCCCGGTTCTGCCTCCCATCTCTCCATGGGAGCCCAGGGATTACAGACACCTGTGTTGCTTGTCCATCTTTCAAGTAGGTTCTAGGGATCTGAATTCAGGTTAACAGGCTTAGACAGCAAGAGTTTTACCCATGGTGCCACTAACTTTTTCTTGGTACAGTTTTGTCGTTGCTTTGCTGGATCACCTCGAGCTTCGGTTTTCTGTACCTTTGGGCTTGTTGAGACTTTTTTGTTTGTTTGTTTGTCTGTTTTTTGAGACAGTGTTTCGGTGCGTAGCTTTGGTTCCCTTGGAACTCAAGGTGTAGATCAGAGTGGCCTTGAACTCACAGAGATTTGCCTGCTTCTGCTGCTGTACTAGGATGGCAGGTCCACATTACTGTAACCAGCTTGCTTTCCTTATTTTACAATAAATAGATTAGACACAATAATTCCTTTTCCTTTTTGTTTGTTTTGTTTTGTTTAGACACAATAATTCTTGACTCTGAATAATAAGTCCAAAAGGAGTCCTCATGGGTAAAATGAGGCCCAAGCATGTTGGTGACATCACAGAGAGGAGAGTTCTAAGAGAATGGTCAGATCTTCCTAGAAGCACTGGCACTAAGCTCAGCTTTAGCAGAGAAGAAGGTCCAGAAAAGGTCCTTTGGATTCTCTACTTGAGCTCTCTTTCTTCCAGGGGCTCCAGTATAGTCATGGATCAACCCTCAAAGATGGACGAGGCTCATCGTGAGGCACACACTGCTAGAACGGATTCAGGCCATCACTCCCACTCACCGTACTCCCACGTCCACTACAGACCAGACCTCAGTGGAGCCCACTATCCTTGGGAGCCCCCTCACCCTCCATCTCACTATCATGGCGGATTCCACCACCCAAATGAATCCCAGCACTTCCGTGAGTCCTCAGACTCTCCAGATGGTGCCTTCTTCCATCAGTCCCAACACTATAACAAAGCCCGCCTCTCCACAGCATCTGGTACTGCCCCTTACCATATGGGTGGGCCCCATGGTGGATTTTATCCCCCTACTGAGTCCCACCACCATCGCAGACAGTCCCAAGATAAACATCCCTATCATCGAGGTAGTGAGGCTTCGTCCCACTTCCCTACTGTGTCATCCAGCAGAAAGGATGCTTCCCACCAGGGGAGATCCCATGAATCCTATCACCACGCCCACCATGACGGCAGGCATCAACCTACTGAATCCCAACACCACAAAAAGCCACCTCATTCTGAAGAGAGCCCCTCCCACCAGTCCTTTGAGGAGTCCTCCAAGCAGGGAAGACATCACCACCGTGGCGGCCATCATACAGGCCACCAAGCCACCCATCACCATGGTGAGCGTCCCCACCATAGAGAGCGCCATTACCACAAAGAACAACATCTTGGAGAACATCTTCATCCCAAAGAGCATTCCCACCTTCACCATCTGAGCCCCTCCGAAGCCTCCATGCTACAGAAGTCCCACAGCACCTTCGGCGCCTCCCCTTCTCGTATGGGGGCCAAAAGCTCAGTCTTCAGTGTGCCTCGCTCCCACTTGACAAGTCGATCGGGCGCCTCTCGTATTTCCAGCAGAATCCATCCCAAGGAGAGCTCCAGAGAATCCGACTCCTGGAGTGAAGATGAACACATTCAGAAGCGCAAGAGTGAGTCTCTGCTGGGCCCGCAGCCGGACCCTACTGTCTGTCTCTGCTGGGCCCGCAGCCGGACCCTACTGTCTCTACTGGGCCCGCAGCCGGACCCTACTGTCTGTCTCTGCTGGGCCCGCAGCCGGACCCTACTGTCTGTCTCTGCTGGGCCCGCAGCCGGACCCTACTGTCTCTGCTGGGCCCGCAGCCGGACCCCTACTCCCTCACGCAGATTCATGCACATCTAATCTGGACCTTGGAGCTCAGTTCTCACCTGTATAGCATTCCACCAGCCATTTATTCTTCTTCTGCTCACTGTCCTACCCTTTATTCCTTAAGCTACATGATTCTGGAGGCCACACAGTGTACATGATTCTGGAGGCCACACAGTGTACATGATTCTGGAGGCCACACAGTGTACATGATTCTGGAGGCCACACAGTGTACATGATTCTGGAGGCCACACAGTGTACGTGATTCTGGAGGCCACACAGTGTTTCTTCATTTAGTCACTGTTTTATTCATTTGTGTGTCCACGTCTTGACCGCTGAGGCCCGCGTGTCCACGTCCTGACCGTTGAGGCTCTCATCAAATGTGGATACCTTAACTGTTACAGTCTCCCAGGCTCTATGCCTACAGTTTAGCAAAAATAGCAAGTCTCACAAACAATCAGAGAGGGGCAAGTGGCTTACTGAATGGGAACAGGAAAAGTAGTCAAGGAAAGGGACGATTTAGCAGGATCTTAAACAGGAAAGAGATCACCAAGAGGGCAGGACGGTGACAAGAATTAGGTTTTCTTTGAGTTTCCAGATGAACAAAGGTAGATCTGTAGGATCAGGAACTCTTAGGACCTGCCAAACCAAATCCCAAACATCTTAGTCTCTAAAGTGGAAGGTTTAAGGACTGTGGTTCCATGGCCAGCACAGGGCAAGCATAGTGTCACATTAGTGAATGGGCAAGAGGAGGAATGTTCGTCTGGGAGGGTGCCTGGGATCACTACACCCCATCACTGCCTGCCTGGGCATAACTTTCCGACTTACTTTCAGGGACACAGCGGACCCACAAGAAGATGCGTTCTGGGAATATCTTCCAATTGATTTGGGGGAAAATATCTCACCTCATTTGGGGTCTCCGGCAAATGATGATGTCACTGACTCAGTCCCTGGGCTTTGAGACCTTCATCTTCATCGTGGTCTGCCTCAACACAGTCGTCCTTGTGGCCCAGACCTTCACTGAGCTAGAGATCAGAGGTGGTAAGAGTCAGGTGCCACTATCTATGCTGAAGACAGTTGAGACTCCAGGACTTCCCATGAGCCTGAGCCAGTGCCAGGCAGTCTTCGAAACCTGCTACTTCATCTTCATTCTCCGGCAACTCGGTGGCCGCCGGAGAACAGTAATAGTAATAGTAGTAATAGTAGTAGTAGTTTATCGAGACAGGATTTCTCTGTAGCTTTGGAGCCTGTTTTAGAATTCACTCTGTAGACCAGGCTGGCCTCTAACTCACAAAGATCCACCTGTCTCTGTCTCCCGAGTGCTGGGAGTAAAGGCTTGCACCACCACCGCCCGGTGGGGAATGTTATTTTAAGGTTTTGCTTTTATTTATACTCCATTTGTTTAACTCTGTGAAACTGTGATTCTTTCCCTGTCTAAAACACCCAATGGTCCTAAGAAAAAGCTGACTGTTCAATAGGCAGGAGTAAGTATAGTTGGTGCTGGCAAACAGAGAGTATAAATAGGAGAACGGGGGAAGAGGAGGACGTCAGAGGTCAGCCACCTAGCCAGCCATAGAGTAAAAGTGAAAGTAAGATGTACAGAAGTAAGAAAAGGAAAAAGCCCAGAGGCAAAAGGTAGTTGGGATAATTTGAGTTAAGAAAAGCTGACAAGGAACAAGCCAAGCTAAGGCCGGGCATTCATAACTAAGAATAAGCCTCCATGTGTGATTTATCTGGGAACTGGGTGGTGGCCTCCCCAAAAGAGCAAAAAGTTACCAACAACAGGTGACATTCTCAGAGCAAGAAATATTGCTGGAGACTACTGCAGAAAACCCACTAACTGTAGGCGGTGCTGTTCATGATGGAGCCACCAGGTGGCGCATATGCCCTAAATATATTGCTCAGGGGGTGTGGTGGGGGAAGTCCTGGGTCCAGGGGAAGAGCCTGGAGACCTCCACCAGGAGGCCCTGGAAGAGTAAAAGCAGGAAGACGGAGAATGCTGGCCTCTGAAGCCCAGTAGAGCAGGATGAAGAAGCCACATGCCCACAGTCCAAGCAAGGCTGTAGTTTTAGGACATTTTAAATGCTTTTATGCTTACAAGTTTCCAGGCCACCAGAGCTACCGAATAAGGCTTTGTCTAAATAAACAAAACCAAACCAAAAAAGAACCCAGCCAGGGACAGCCTGGGTGTTTGGCCTACATGAGGTTCTAGAGAGGAAGGAAAAAGCTGGGCTGTGGGGTCAGGATGTTGCTGATTGTCACTAAAAAAGCCTCTGGTGTCCCCACAGAATGGTTCTTCATGGTCTTGGACTCCATTTTCCTCTCGATCTACGTAATAGAAGCCGTGCTCAAGCTAATTGCCCTGGGCCTGGAGTATTTTTATGACCCATGGAACAATCTGGGTGGGTGGGTAGGTTGTGGGAGGAAAGAGGGACAGAGATGGGACTCTGGCTTAGGGGAACTTGTGGGTCTCTTGTGCCCTTCCACAACTCAAGTACCCGTCTACCCTCAGACTTCTTCATCATGGTCATGGCGGTGCTGGACTTTGTGCTTATCCAGATCAACTCCCTATCGTACTCGTTCTACAACCACAGCCTGTTCCGGATCCTCAAAGTCTTCAAGAGCATGCGGGCTCTGAGGGCCATCCGGGTCCTTCGGAGGCTCAGGTCATTGCCACCAAGGGACCTGGATTTCCAGGGAGTCCACTATGACCTGTTCCAGGGAGGATGGTGGGTTGACACCATGACCCCTTGCATGCTTAAGATGAGCCTCCCTCGTGTTCTTGCAAGGATAATAGCTCCATTTTCCAGGGGAGCATGGGGACAGGACTGAGTCACCAGTGAAAAGGGACCCCCTAATTTTAGTATCCAGTCTGGTTTCAGGTGCAGCTTTCCACTTCTATCCCCACTAACTCAGACTCCACCTTCACCACCACCCACAGCATCCTCACCAGTCTCCACGAGGTGACAGGGACTCTGAGCGGATCTTTGCCGTCAATCACAGCCATCCTGACCCTCATGTTCACCTGCCTCTGTATCCTATGCAGTGGAGGTTGGGCGGCTGCTGGCCTAGGGCAGATGGGAGCGGGGAGCAGCAGGTCTGGAAGGGACTAGGTGAAGCCTGGTGAGAGGTGGGTACAGAGGCTGGGGTTCTGATTCTGGTTTCACCCTGAGCAGTTGCTAGTCCTCTTCTCTGTGGTGCTCCGAGCGTTGTTCCGGAAATCGGACCCCAAGCGTTTCCAGAACATCTTCACCACCCTGTTCACCCTCTTCACTATGCTCACCTTGGATGACTGGTCCCTCATCTACATAGACAGCAGGGCCCAAGGTGGGCAGACGCTAATGGCTCTGTTACATCTGCCATCTGGGGGCTGCTGATTCCTGCTGGAAAGGGTGGGGATTGGGGAATGCCTTTGGATTGACTGATGCTTTCCCTCCCCAGGGGCCTGGTATATCATCCCCATCCTCATGATCTACATCATCATCCAGTACTTCATTTTCCTCAAGTGAGGCACCTGTCTTACTGCCCAGCTTCACCATGGCTGTCTCCCTAATCCACCCCAGCCCTTACTCTCCACTTAGGCCGCACTGGACTCAGGATAGTACGTGGCCTCTTCCCTGGTGTCCCCTTTAAGAGAACTTCACTGTGCCCTCTGCAGCCTGGTGATTGCTGTCCTGGTAGATAACTTCCAGATGGCGCTTCTCAAAGGCCTCGAGAAAGTGAAGCTGGAGGTACCACACATGGGGAGAGGGTGGGGATGGAGAGACAGTGTTCCAGGTGTGGGGGCCAGGGAAGAAACCCTGAGAGAACTGAGGCCTTTTATCTAGAAAGCTGCCCGGGTCCACGAGAAGTTGCTGGACGACTCTCTGACAGAGCTCAACAAAACAGGTACTGGCCAGTCCCTCCTTGGCATTCCTCCCTCTCCTGAGTAGCCAGGTGGCTTCAGGACGGTGAGTCTGAGACATGAGAGGCAGAGGCAAGCGGATCTCTGTGAGTTCAAGGCCAGCCTGGTCTACAAGAGCTAGTTCCAGGACAGGAACCAAAAGCTACAGGGAGAAACCCTGTCTCAAAAATCAAAAAAAAAAAAAAAAAAAGTCAATTCAATTCAGTAATTTTGTTTTGTTTTATTTTTTTTTTTTTGAGACTGGGAAAATAGACACACAGAGAGAATAAAAATAAATACATTTTGGGGGGGACAGAGAAAGAGAGAGGAAGAAAAAGAAATGAACACAGAACCTGAGCTTCAGGACCCTGCTCTGAGATCAGCAAAGCAGCCCCCTACCTATGACTGATAAGTTACCTTAAGTGGAAAAATAAATGAATTGGCTCCAGGTAGCAAGTTAAGAATGCAGAGAATTTGGGGAGTGGCTTGACCAGTACTCGAGTGGTCGTCACAATCTGGAATCTGGTCTCCACTATCTGTCTTCTGTCCCCTTTTGTATGGTTTGGTCTTTTTTTGGAGGGAGGAGTCAAGACAGGTTTTCCTCTGTGTAGCCCTGGCTGTCCTGGAACTTGCTCTGTAGACCAGGTTGGCCTCGAACTCACAGTGGTTTGCCTGCCTCTGCCTCCTGAGTGCTGGGATCAAAGTCGTGCGCCACCACCGCCTGGTTAAGATCTCCCTTGTACTTCCCTGACTGGTGGGATTCCTCTGCCTTCTTGAATCAGTCGTTCGCCTGGACATCCTCCTGCCCACGCCCCTCTCTCCATGCAGATGCTGAGGCCCAGATGAGCGACAGTGCCTTGCAGGCACAGTTTATTGAGAGGATGTTCAGCACCATGACAGAGAGGTGAGGGGATAGGAGGAAGGGGAGGCCTCGGGTCCAGGGCAAGAGGTCTGGAGGACTGATGGTGGGTCTGAAGGAAAAAGAACATTGCCCACCTCTCCTGGGTAGGAGGAAGTGGGCAGACTAGACTTGTTTCCACACCCACAACTGGGACACGGGAACATAAGCCTCCCTGGGCAGTGAGGAGCGACACCCAGCTCTCAAAGAAACTCATGTTGGTTAAGAGCATTGACTGCTCTTCCAAAGGTCCTGAGTTCAATTCCCAGCAACCACATGGTGGCTCACAACCATCTATAATGAGGTCTGGTGCCCTCTTCTGGCCTGCAGGCATACACACAGACAGAACATTGTATACATAATAAATAAATAAATATTTTTTTAAAAAAAGAAAGAAACTCATGTTGGCTGCACTGCAAGGGCCATATCAGCAGCAGAGCTTTCTTCTCTCTTTGTTTTTGTTTGTTTGTTTTTCGAGGCAGGGTTTCTCTGTGTAGTTTTAGAGCCTGTCTTGGAACTAGCTCTTCTAGAGCAGGCTGTCTTCGAACTCATAGAGATCCACCTGCCTCTGCTCCTGAGTGCTGAGATTAAAGGCATGCACCCCCACCACCCTGACCCTTGTCAGATTCAGGCTCCATGACAGTGCCAGGGATCCCATGAGAAGTCATACTGTATCACCGCCACTCAGTTCCATGCTCCAGAGTCTTTGCTGGTTCATTGGAGTCAGACAGGTTTCAGCCACGTGGAAGGTGGAAGGGGGACTGATAAGCTCCAGTAGGTGGAGGAGCAAGAGAGTAGTGAACATAGGTGGATAAAGTGGGTGGATAGATGGTTCTTTAGACTGAGTGGGTGGATCCAGGGGCAAACATGTAGGCGCAGGGGTGGGTAAGTATGGAACGGTGCAATGGCTGGACAGGCGAGTGGCTGGCTGGGCACATGATGGATAGGCAGGTGGTTGAGTGGGTCCATGTTGAGGCTTGTGTAGATGAATGGGCAAGAAGGTGGGTGTGAAAAATAAGTATATGGCAGGATGTGTGATTAAGAGGTAAACCGTGGCTGATGTCTTTGACAGACAGGGATATTTTGGGGATTGGACAACAGGCAGACTCACCAAGTATAATGGTGTGCACTGGTAACCTCAGCTCCTTGGGAGGCTGAGGTGGAAGGATCACAAGTTCAAAGCCAGTCTGGACAACTCAGCAGGAACTCATCTCAAAATGTTAGGGGCAAGAAGAGATGGTGATGTTTGTAACGTGCTCTCCAGGCAAGCATGAGGGCCAGAGGCAACACCCACGGACAACTCTGGGTGTGGCAGTGCATTCCTGTACCTGAAATCCTGGTGGAGGCAGTAAAGTTGGCAGGATCCCTGTCTAGCCAATCAGTGAGCTCCAGATTCAATGGCAGACACCATCTTCAAAGATAAAGTGGAAGTCTGGCAGTGGTGGTGCACACCTTGACTTCAAGCACTCAGGAGGCAGAGGCAGGTGGATCTCTGTGAGTTCGAGGCCAGCCTGGTCTACAAAGCGAATTTCAGGACAGCCAGGGCTACACGGAGGAATTCCTGTCTTCAAAAACACAAAAAACAAAAACAAAACAAACCCCAAACAACAGCAACAACAAACATGGAGAACTCTAGAGGAAGATAACCAAGGCTGACTTCTGGCCTCCACACACATGCACAATTCATGTGTGTCCACACGCACACATGTGCACAATAACATACACAAAATAATAATAAATAAAATCTATAAAAGGGGGGCACACTGGAGATGGAGGTCTAGATCATGGCAAGCAGAGCCACGTTAGGGCCTAGGAACCCAGTCCTTGCCTCTGTCCGACTCCAGGCAGCGGGAGCTCCACTTCCAGTACCTACAGTTGGTGGCATCGGTGGAGCAGCACCAGCAGAAGTTTCGTTCCCAAGCATCTGTCATCGATGAGATTGTCGACACTGCATTTGAGGTGAACCAGGAAGGATGAGAGGGGGGGAGGTAGAGAGAGGGTTGGGGGAGGAGTTCTTACCCAGAGTGGTTCTGAGTAACAGGTGTGGCATTGGCAAAGGCTGGCGCTGGCTCTCTCACACACACCCTATCTGACCCACAGGCTGGAGAAGAGGATTTCGGGAAATGACCCTGAGGAGTACCACCATATTGACTTGAGTCTTTGGCAAGTGGCCGACCAGGATGGGTTGGGACAAGTCCCTAACTCTACTGGCATTCTTATCCAGAACCATGCTGGACTCAAGTCCCAACAGAGTTTTAAAAAGCCCGGGTGGCTCTGTGTCCTCACTGGCTAGCCTAAAGCTAAAGTAGGGGAGTTGGAGAGTGTGCTGCAGGCATGTGTCAAGAGTTGCATGCGGAGTTGGAGAGTGTGCTGCAGACATATGTCAAGAGTTACATGCGGAGTTGGAGAGTGTGCTGCAGGCATATGTCAAGGTTGCATGTGGAGTTGGATAGTGTATTGCAGGTATATGTCAAGAGTTGCATGCAGAGTTGGACAGTGTGCTGCAGGCATGTGTCTAAAGTTGCACACAGAAGGGCTCCTCTTGTATCTCTCCCAGCCTCACCAGGTCCCAGCCTCCCAGTTCAGAGCAACAATGCTTTCGAAGGGATCAAAAGGGTACCACAGAAAGAGGAGCCTGTTGCTGAGTTGTGGTTCCAGGACAGCCAGGACCATTACACAGAGAAAGGTGTCTCAAAAAAACAAAAACAAGGGCTGGAGAGATGGCTCCGTGGTTAAGAGCACTGCCTGCTCTTCCAAAGGTCCTGAGTTCAATTCCCAGCAACCACATGGTGGCTCACAACCATCTGTAATGAGGTCTGGTGCCCTCTTCTGGCCTGCAGACATACACACAGGCAGAATACTATACACATAATAAATAAATAAATATTTTTTAAAAAAAAAAGGCAAGAAAAAGAAAAAAAGGAGCCTGGGGTGGTGATGGAGGAGCAAATTCAAAGTCCTCTGCTAATTGGAGAAACACCTGTCTGGCCTGAGGTCGGGAGAAAAAGAACAGACTGGAACATCCCAAAATCATCAGGATTTCATGAGACTCCAGACATGGGTTCCAGCACCCGGGAACTCAGGCTTACGGGAGCCCCAGCATCTAACATAAGGGTACCTACCCAGTGGGAATATTAGGAACCCAAAAGGTCAATGGTGGCACATGCCTTTAATCCCAGCACTCAGGAGGCAGAGGCAGGTGGATCTCTGAGTTCAAGGTCAGCCTGGTCTGACAGCCAGGGCTACCCAGAGAAACCCTGTCTTGGAAAACCAAAAACAAATAAAAATTGAAAAGAACCTAGAGGTTTGAAAAAAGTAGGGGAAGAGCTAGTGTGACGGCTGGGTGGTTAAGATCACTTGCTGATCTTCCAGAGGACCCAAGCTCAGCTCCCAGCACCCACATCAGACTGCTTACAACCACCTGTAATTTGGGTCTAAAGGACCTGACAGTTTCTTTTAGCCTCCATGGGCACTGCATTCACATGTCCAACCCACATACAGACACGCATGCATGCACATAAAATATTCCAAAAACCCCTAGAGGTTAAAGGTCACTGATATCCCCTTCCCCACCCATGTGAGACTACGAAACCTAGTAAAGGGGTAGAGGAGGCCTTTAACCTTCCTGGCCTCAGAGCCGATCAGGACAGGCCCATGTGACATGGACCAGCTACTGTTCGAAGAAGGACAAAGAAAATGGCTGCTGCTGTCAGGCTGCTTTAGATGAGTCCCACATGCATGGTCCGAGCCCCGGAAGGATGTCCAGAGAGAGCCCCTGTGTCCACATGGGACTGCCAGCGGGACGCTTGTCTGTGCTAAGCATTGAGTAACGTGATGCTCACTCCTGGCCCAGGGTCTGCCCACCAAGGGTTAGCTGTCTTCCATTATTGATAGCAACCTTACTCTTAGTGGAGGCCGGTCCAGGGGTCACGTAGCCTGGAGGGATTCCAGAATGGAAGCTGGAAGGTGGTCGGACCAACACCCACCCTGACCACTGGCTTTTGCCAGGAAGCAGTGCAATCTCTGGGACTTTAAGACAAACATTGCTTGGTGGAAACTCCTCTCCTAAACTTGCTTAGTCACGCCTAGACCCAGGAATACACCAAGCAGAGGAAATGCCATCTGGGATTTGGGCACAGGTTCCAGGGGTGGAGAAACCACTACATGGGCTTTCTGGAGTCCTGCCTCTCCCCAGAACCTCACACATTCATTCAACAAGTATTTCCTGCCATTTGCCCTGTACCGGCTCCAGCTCCATGCTGGTATCTCCTGCTTGGTAAACCCTGGGAAACCTTCCAAGCAGTGACTGCATAGCACA
The DNA here is from genome assembly GCF_014885135.2 of Alexandromys fortis. Lineage (NCBI taxonomy): Eukaryota > Metazoa > Chordata > Mammalia > Rodentia > Cricetidae > Alexandromys > Alexandromys fortis. Next base: position 15,483,302 of record NW_026067909.1, read on the forward strand.
AACTGAACTGCTGTGGGTATCAGGTTCCAGCAGACGCAGGGCTGCAAGTGTCCCCTATGTCGGTATCAAATCCAGCCCCTCAGTGTGTCAGGCTTCCCAGGTGGCACTCTGTCTCCATTCTCTCCCTGATGTGGCCTTTGAGGGCTGTAGACAGGACCCCAGTTGTAACTGCTGCTCATGAGGCCACAGCGTTGGGAGGGAGGAGGGGGTCAGACAGGAACAAGAGAGGTGTGAGGCCTCTCTTAGAAAGGAGAAGGCATGAACTGTGACAAGCGGTGTCTGGTCACTCTCCACACCACCCTGTGACGCCAGCTTGAGCCTAGCACCTCCTAGTGCCCTCAGAGCAACCAGTGGCTATGGCCTGTCCCCAGGGTAGATGTGTGTTAGTGTGTCTGAGCAAGCCTTCCAGACACGGTTCAAGGGCTGGCTTGCAGGGTTGGGGTGCTCATCTCTAGGTTACTTGCTGTACGTATTTTCTGCCTATTGTCTCTACTTGTGTGTTTCTAGGCTGTGTTTCTAGCATTTTTAGGGCATGTCGCCGGAGTGGTTCCTGTGACTGGCCCCACCTCTTTCATATATGACAGGAATTGTAACCACAACGAAGCCCACAGAGAACGTAATACCTGTTTCCTCCAATCCAGCAGGACACTGGATGGACCCTGCCGCCTCCTGTGAAAGCCGCCCTCCAGGGTAGCAGGCTGGCTCTTGTTCTCTCGGGTGTTCCAGCACCTAGGGCCCAGGTTCTTTTAGGAATCTTGCCCAAAGCAAAGCACTGAGAAAATCCCTCTGGGGAGGATGCGAGAGGCAGGTTCCTAACTTCATGGCCTCTTGGCCTATGGGGATGCTGATGGAGAGGAGGTCACTTCCTGCTACCAGTGTGCAGGAGAATATTTGTGACCTGGGAGCCAAGTGCCCTGGAGCCCACAGAGCTGAACATCGGTGCACACCTTACACTACTCCCGAGTGCTGAGAGTTTAGCAGGCTTCCCTTCAAGTGTTTATAGTGTGGGTCTGACTGGATTGCAAACTGCCTGGAGGCCCCTCAATGTAGCCAGAGTCATGTCCTGTAAGGCCAGCTCTGGACTAGTGCCAAGGCCTCAAAGGCTGAAGTTGGAACTTGACATTCCCCCGTATGTATGCGGTCAAACATTTCAGACACTGAGACATGAAGTGCTGTGTTTGCTGTCCCAGAATGTTCCTTGCTGAAGGGAGAAAAGATTATTGTGAGCTTCCTGTAATTCTGCTGTCGGACGCTCTGTACCACTTCCTTATCTGAGAGCAATGAAAAGATCAACGTGCTGGCCTGGGTCATCAGCCCTTGCAGCCCTCTTGACTATCTTTTCTCATCTCCATCCACCCTGTCAGAGTTCCAGCATGAACCCAGGAAGAGATGCCGGTCCTGTTCACACAGACGTCCCTCTGTAACAGTCTCAGGGCTTCATCCTTTGTTTTGTTTGGCTGGTTTTGGGTTTTTTGTTTGTTGTTTGTTTTCGAGCCTGGATTTCTCTATGTAACAGCCCTGACTGTCTTGCAACTCACTTTGTAGACCAGGCTGGCCTCAAACTCTCAGAGATCTGCCTGCCTCTGCCCGCTGAGCACCGGGACTAAAGTTCTGTGCCACCACTGCCTGGCCCATCATCCCTCTTCTGTGACCTTACCTCCAAGACTACTGGAAGTGTCTGAAGAACCTCTTTCCTATTGAGGGATGCACCCTCAGTACTGCCTCAGGCTAGTTGGCAGGGGCTCTCTGGGGGTTATGGCAGAGGGCTTGTCAGCTGAAGAGTTCTGAGAGTCACTGGGAGCTGAGTGAGAGCTGGGTTGAGTGAATACACAGGAGAACTCGATGCAAGAAGCCATGCTAAGAATTTATTTCAGCAGATGGGGCCCATGGCCCTGAGGTCCCTCCACCACCGTGCTGGTTCCCATGGGATCTCATCACTGTCCCCTGGGACAGATTACACCACCTTACAGTCATGCTTCAGAAGCTGAGTGGTGTTCTTCCAGGGGACTTCAAGGAGCTCAAAGTTGCAGCGCAGCTTCTGAGGAGAGAACATGGTGGACAAGGAAGGTGAGCTTGGTGCCAGCCTCCTCCTCCCAGCAGTCAGCCTCCTGCCTGCCACATCTCTCTGCAGCCAGGGATAGACGACCAGTGGTACCCAAACATGAAGTCAGATGTCAGGAGATGATCCCAGGTCTATCAGGCAACTCCCACCCCAAGAAGAAACCCCAATCTATCCTCCCTGCACCCCACCCTGGCCTGAGTCACACAAAGACCAGACAGGACAGGTCCAGCCAGGCCTTTGCCTGGCCAGATAGACTAGTCAGGATGGGGAAGCTAAGGGCCTCAGACGCTGCAGAGCACTGAACTGGGGTCAATGTTGTTACCTCTTGCTGCACTCCTGCGGCCAGAGGGCAGGTGGTGAGGTCCATGTGATCTCCAGAGACTCTGGTCTTTCTGCACTCTGTGCTCTCTAAGTCCATAGTCAGATAGTACTTGAGGCCAGCCACCAGCTGGGAAAAGACAGGCAGGTCAGAGATACCTGGGAGCCCAACCGAGGTACACGTCTACACTTTCCATCCAAGTCTTCAACTTCGCCTGGCAAATGCAACACTCTGACCTAAGAATTCAGACCCGAAGTGGAGGTGGGGCTTCTAGGTGTAACCTGGAGGTGGGGCTTCTACGTGTAACCTGGGGTGGAGACAAAGCTGCAGGCCTCGCAGGAGGTTGTAGAGCCCCTGTATACACCTGTCTGTAACTGGGGCAGATGTGGAGAATGGCGGGTGATACCTGCTCTATCTGGGGCCCCTCCCACTCCGTTTAACACGGTTAGGGAAGTGAGGTTAGTGATGCCAAAAATGATTGAATCCTGAATTTTTTTTATATTTAGATAACATTGGTTGCCGTAGGTTTTGTCATTTGTCCGTTTTTGTTTGTTTTTAACTATTTTGTAAAATGGGCTCGGCGTCATGGTTGTGTTAGTGCTGTTTGGTATCTGGCCATCAGCTCTCCGGCCTGTCCCTGTCCCTCTCCTTCTCCACAGCCACTCTGTCCCACTCTGTCCCACCACCACCAGCCACTATACCTGATACGCTGCATCGACGATTTTGGTGTCTCGGAAGTAGTAAAGGCTGTTGCTGCCCATATTGTAGGTGCTCACAGCGACCTGCGCGGCCCTCTGCACCCGGGGATCGTTGGGAGACAGGTTTTGGCGTTCTCCGATCCTGCGGCTTCGCAGCTCGGCGCGGGCGTCCGGGGACAGAGTCAGGAGGCAGAGTGCGAGCAGGGCCAGGCCCATCGCCAGCGGGAAGTGAGGACGCTCCATAGCCGCAGATGTCAGTGCCAGAGCTCCATCCCGCGCGGCTTTTACAGGCTCTCGGGGCCCCGCCCGGCTCCGCCCACCACCTGCCCTTTTCCCTTAGCAGGCCAGGGCCCGCTGCAGGTGCCTGGAGGCGGGTGTACCACCCCCACCTAAGTCCTGGAAGGACCAGGGGTGGCGCGGAAGTTCCAAAACGTGTAAAGTTGCTGGCCTGTCATCCCTACCATTCAGGAGGGAGAGGACAGTGACAGTTCACCAGCACCAAGGGCCACCCGCAGGGACAGGACCCTGAACCTGAAGTGTGAACTGCCAAAAGCAGCTATGGTTGAGATCTTGCTATGGCCGTCGCTTTCTTGCGCTGTAATTCTTAGAGAAATCGCAACCTCGGGCCTCCATTTCTTCTTCTGGAAAATAAACCTAAGGATTCAATGAACTGACATAAGCAAAGTGCCTCCGAGCATCTGGGTGCTGTGCAGACAGTAGGTGGGTAGACAGGAGTCCTTACTACCGAATTCTCACAGCCACCATGACATGGGGTGGCCGGAGCTTGCACTTTGCAGAGGTAGGAACAACACAGAAGGGAGAACTAATTGCTTAAAGACATGAGCTGGTCCCCAGCAAATGAGGATGTGTGTGTGTGTGTGTGTGTGTGTGTGTGCGCGTGTGTGTGATAAAACAAGGTTTTCTATGTCTGAGGCTGACCTTGAACTTGGTGTGTGTGTGTGTGTGTGTGTGTGTGCGCGCATGTGTGTGTGATAAAACAAGGTTTTCTATGTCTGAGGCTGACCTTGAACTTGTTGTGTAGTTCAGGATGACCTTGAACTCCTGATTTTTCTGGCCTCTACCTTCACGTACTAGGATTACCATCATATTTTTATGTGGCACTGAAAAATTTTAATCCAGGGCTTCCCGCTTGTTAGACAAGTGCTCTACCAAATGACGCTACAGCCCCATTTAGTTTTGTTGGGCTGGAACTTAGGATCTGTGTCTGCTGGGCAAAACTTTGCCACTAAGCTGTAATCTTCAGCCCTCTTTCTACTCCTTTTCAGACAGGGCCTTGTTCAGTCTCCCAGCTGACCTGACCTTGCTCTGTATCCAGGCAGGCCTTCAGTCTTTGACTCTCTAACTTCAGGTTAGGGATTACAAGCCTATGCCACCAGCACCAGCTCAAATCTGTGGTTTGGTTTTTGTTTTGTTTTTGTTTTGTTTTGTTTTTCGAGACAGGGTTTCTCTGTGCTGCTTTGGAGCCTGTCCTGAAATTCGCTCTGTAGACCAGGTTGGCCTCAAACTCAGAGATCCACCTGCCTCTGCCTCCCGAGTGCTGAGATTAAAGCTGTGTGCCACCAATGCCTGGCTTCAAATCTGTGTTCTTGCCAGGCAGTGGTGGCGCACGCCTTTAATCCCAGCACTCGGGAGGCAGAGGCAGGTGGATCTCTGTGAGTTCGAGGCCAGGCTGGTCTACAGAGTGAGTTCCAGGACAGCTAGGACTGTTACACAGAGAAACCCTGTCTTTAAAAAACAACAACAACAAAAAAAAAAACCAACAAAATCTATGTTCTTAATCCAGAATGAATTTGAAAGGCAAGAACTGCCCCCAAAGGGTGGTGTCCTTCCAGTTGCCATCTTACTAACTGGGTGGCTTTGGATAAGTCACTCGGGTCTCATTGTCCTGTGAGGAAAGGAGAGACAATTCTTACCTCCTAAAGCTGCTCTGACAACAGTGGTTCCGGGCCAGGCACACTGGGCATACACTAGGAGTTCTAGCAAATTCAGAAATCCTGTAGTATTTTGGAAGAACCCGTGACTGTTTGGGGATTTGGCACTGCTCCCTTCCCCAAGGGTCTTTTATTTTGTTTGTTTTTAACCAGTTTATTCTCTTTTTTGCCTCTTTTCTTTTTTTCCTGTTTTGGAGGAGGAAGAGAGGGGATGCTCATACCTCTGCGTGGGGAGGAAGTGGACGCACGCCATTGCATGCACATGTAGATGGTCAAAGGTCAAAGGTCACTTTCCAGAGCTGGTTCCTCCTTCTACCATATGAGTTCTGACATTTGAACCCAGGTTTTCAGCCTTGGTAGCAAGCATCTTAACACCCCTTCCCCCCTGAGCTATCTTACTGGCCCTCCTTGGCAATCTTAAATGGGACTTGGAAGGAGCAGGGCTTTCCGCTCTTGGTAGATGATTAGTATTTGACTAGAAATTCTGCTATGGTCAGGATAACACACAGTACACCCTTCCCCCAATGCTAGACCTTCCGAATGCCAGGGTCAGGAGGCAGTGATTTCCCAGCCCAGAGTGCCATCTTTACCCCATCCAGCTACATGCTTGCTCCACCCGACAGCCCCTCATGAAAGACAAACTGCCAATGACAGGCATGGTGTCTCCCTGTGATCCTAGCACTGGGCTTCAGAAACAGGCAGATCTCTGTGAGTTCAAGACCAGCCTGGTCTACAGAGTGAGTTCCAGGTCGGGGCTACATAGTAGACTTGTGAGGCTTTGTATCAAATATGTGTGTGTGTGTGTGTGTGTGTGTGTGTATTTGATTCTTATAGTCTTAACCAGGCAGGGGCCCTGAGTTGAGGGACCCTGGTGAGGAAGTAGAACAAAAAATAGGACAACTCACAAGGGACTCGAAGGTGAAGCAGCTCCAAGCGGCCAGGGAGCCTCCCAGCTCCGAGCTCACACAGCTCACCTGGCGTGGAGTCCAGTCTCGGTACCAGTACCTCCTACGGCTCCCTCAAAAATCCCTCAGGTGGAGGGGCTGGGGAGATGGCTTGGTGCCCACCACACGAGCATGTGGATCCGAGTTCAGATCCCCAGCACCCACAAAGTAGATGGGGAGGCTGTTGGAGTTCATTGGTCAGCCAGGCTGGCAGAACTGTGCACTTTCAATTTAGTGAGAGATTCTGTCCCGGAAAATAAGGAGAGCAACTGAAGAAACCACTACTGAGTTCTGGCTTCTACATGCATTGCTGACCCCTGAGAGTAGATGAGTCCCTAGTACTGACACCTACGCTACCTACCACTGCTAGTGAAGTCAGGGGGTCTTAGATACCACAATCTAGCAATTTCCAAGGACTTTTCAACACCCTGGCCTCTTCTTACAAGGTGGTTGGGCTTGTTTACAAATGCATGATTCAGAGAGTTTATCTGGGGTCATTTGACTAAACTTGAATCCTGGAGGGAACGAAGGTAGGGGAACAGTGATTAACAATCCCGGGCTCTTGCTATATGCACCTGGCTAGCACCCAAGAGCTCATTTTCGGGGTGGCTCTGCAGGGCAGTGGCTATTGCTTCTTCCTACTAAGAAATGCAATCACAGGGGAAGGGTCGGTAGCGGGACCTGGGGTAGCATCCACAAGCTAGCAGTGTCCCAGTACATGAGCACCAGGCTGTTCCGCAGGGATATGAGGTCCACGGCATGGAGAACCGCTCTTTACGGGCCCTGCCCCGTCCTGTGACCTCCCGTAAAGCTCATAATTGGCCTTCCTCACTGGCTGCAGGACTTTGTCTCAGTTTCACTGAGACACCCCCCCCCAGAGACTCCCAACATAGGTTGTCTACAGCACTCTTCTCTGATACTAGCCCAGTAGATCTTGATACACCACATAGACTGTTCTTGCTGGGCTCAGATGCTCCAGGGCCTTACTGCTGTCCCCAGAATGCTCTTGCCTGGGCCTACAAGTAGGCGGAGGACTCTCCACCTGCCAGGCTCTGCTCCTTCTCTCTGTCACACCACATCCTGGAAAGAAAACTTTACAACAAGGACACCTGTGGCCCCACAGTGACTAAGGGACACCTGCGATCCAGCCATGACTTCACGAAGGAGTTCCCCTAAATGCCAGGGCCTTCCTCCCTTCTGCAGCTGGCTGAGGTTTCCCATCTGTGCTCTGTGGAACGGAAGAGACGCATCTCAGGGCAGTGGAGCAAATTGCTTCAGAACCCTGGGGGTAACGAGGGATTTGTTGAGCACAAGGCCTATCTCTTCATCCTGAGACAGCCGTGGCACATGGAGAGCCCTGATCTTTGTATGGAGGGGACACCTAGATCAGGATGGACACTGTCAGCTCCCACTGCATGTGTCCAGTACTACTCAACTGCCACCTGGCAGGGCAAGGAAGGGGCCGTGGGTCATGTTCATCTAGGCAGCCCCTGCTCCTTCCTTCCCAGGGTGAAAGGAAAGATCCCCCAAGCCCTGGGATGCATGGGCTGGTTCACCAGAAGCTCCATGCCACAGCCGAGCACGAAAGACTGGAGGGGCTGAGCTCTGGCTGGGCACGAAGCTGAAGGAGAGGTTCACCCATGTCCTTAGGCCAGTGGATGGGTAGGCCCAACCTGCAGGACATTGTATATAAATGATAGACAACCTCCTCCTCTGCTCCCCGACCAGCATGTCAGCCTTGGTCTCTTTGGTAGGTCAACTGAGTTAGCTCTGGCCCTGTGAGAGGCCACTTCATTATTCTATACACTGTAAAGGTCCTTTGTCCCCTGCTGCCCCAGCACTGATCCAGGAACTTATGTGGGTTGCAATACTGAGCACTGATAAAAGTTTATGACTTGCCAATCTGTCTCAGGCACAGCCCATGGCCCAAGGGATCCTTCAGAAACAAAGCCTGTGGGAGAGCCAGAAAGACAAATGATTAGGAAACAACCTGTCACACAGGGTCCCACCAGGGTCTAGGAGAGAGCCAGGAGGACAGAGCCAGGAGGACAGAGCCAGGAGGACAGAGCCAGGACAGAGCCAGGACAGAGCCAGGTAACCAATATAAACTGGAGCCAGGGAAGCGTTTGGTAAAGGTTCACTGCTTGGCTCTGACTACAGGCTGGCAGAATTAGGGCTGCAGTGTGAACAGGCTATGGCTTAACCAAGGCCCTGCCTAGGCATACTGGGACTGTGTGACAGTGTCATGTATGCAGGTGAGGCAAGAGAGGAAGACAGGGAAAGTTCTAGACATGTGAAGGAAAAGGACTCCCTCATGCCAGCGTTAGATGAAGTCTTTCACCAGTTGAGAATCAAGGATTCTAACACAGCTGGCATCTTCTCAGGGCCTTTCTCCTTTCCTGGCTATAAACTTACAGTTTTCTAGGAATTTCAGCAGAAATCCTATTTTAGTGACTTTACCTTAAGAAGACCACACCCCTTCCCGAGAGACAACTCAGAGGTAAAGAGAACTTGTTTCTTTTCCAAGGGCAGGGGTTTAGCTTCTGTGCCCACATGACAACCTACAACTCCCTGAAACTCCATTTCTAGCACACGTAACACTCTCTTCTGGCACTTCACACATGTGCATGCAGGTGAACACTCATACACATAAAGTCAAAACAGCTGGGTATGGTGGCATATGCCTTTAACCCCAACGCTGTGAAGGCAAAGGCAGAAGGATATATCTGTGAGTTGGAGGCCAGCCTGATCTATATAGCTGAGTCCCAGGACAGCCAAAGAGACCCTATCTCAAAAATCAAACACATAAAATAACAACAACTATTTTTATTTTATTTTGTTTTTGCTTTTTCGAGACAGGGCTTCTTTGTGTAACAGCCCTGGCTATCCTGGAACTCACTCTGTAGATCAGGCTGGTCTCAAACTCACAGAGATCCTCCTGCCTCTGTCTCCCAAGTGCTAGAATTAAAGTTGTGCACTACCACTGCCTGGTTTGTTTTTAATCTTTTTAAATCTATTTTACTTGTTCATTTATTTTTATACCCTGACCACCTTTCCCCCTCCCTCCTCTCCTCCCAATCCTTCCTCTCCTGTTTTTGATTTTTCTACTGTGGCGACTATCTTCCAATAGCTCTCCACAATGACAAGACAATAGAAAGGGGAGAGGTACCCTATGTCCTCTAGGCCTTTTAGGAAACATGGAGCTGTTCCTTTGGCCACGTCCTTGAGAATCCCCGAGAAGGGTGACACTGCAGATATCAAGAGCGTGGCACTGACTGTTCATAAGGAAGCGGAGTGTCTAGGTCACTCAGCATAATGTTGGCCTCATTGTAAACAAGCAAGTTAAGGGCCAGAGTCTTGGCAAAAGAATTAATTTGAGGATTACGAAGGCAGCTTCCTAAAAACAGTGAAGGAAAACAATCAGGAGAAAAAAGGAAAGCGGAGGGAAAGGCCTTCAGGTTCAACTGCGGCACCAGCCTGCTCCACCCAAAGGAGGGCACTTAGTGAGGACCAGCAAAAGGAGCCTGAGCTGCGGAGAGGAGCTATTCCTCGAGTAAGACTGTGTTGTCTGCATTGTCTGCACACCACATGTGTGTGTCCAGTGACCTCAGAGACCGGAAGAAGGCAATGGATCACTGGGACTGGAGTTACAGATGGTTATAAGACACGTGGGTGCTAGGAAAGAGAAACCAGTGCTCTTAGCTGCTGAACTATCTGACCAGCCCCCCAATGCCGTATGTAAACACCAGGCATTCATGTAACACACAGACATGCAGACAAAACACTCATATATAAAATAAAAATGAACAAAAAACAAAAGCCAAACAAAGCCTCTACTCAACATTTAGGTGTGTCTTATTCTTTCCTTGAATGTTTCTTTTTCTAGTAATCTCTATGCTTAAAATCTATGTTTGCAATGTGTTTTAATAGGGCTGGAGAGATGTCTCAGCAGTTAAGAGCACTTACTGCTCTTGCAGCCTCGCACCTATGACAGGCAGCTCCCCAATTCCTGTAACTCCAGCTCCAGGGGCTGAAGCACTCTTCTAGCCTCTCAGGACACCCACATAACGTTGGCACAGAAACATAAATAAAAATAAATCTTCTTTAAAAGTTTTTGTTTGTTTTTTTGGGATAGGGTTTCTCTATGTAACAGCTCTGGCTGTCCTGGAACTAGCTCTGTAGACCAGACTGGCCTCAAACTCACAGAGATCCGCCTGCCTCTGCCTCCTGAGTGCTGGGATTAAAGGCACCACCGCCCGGCTACACCTTATTTTTTCCCTGAGTGCCTTTTTATTTTTACTAAACTCCAAATCTACTTCATACTGGTTCCTTCTGAAATTCTTTTCCAAGTGGAAGTCAAAGCTACAGTTTTCCCCGAGTTGATGTTCTAAAGGATTAGAGGACCTCTTCAGCTGTTGGGCACCAGCATGGTGTGTCTGTCCCAGCCTGGTACCTGAACTGTGAAGGAAATGGCAGCCACATAAACGAAAGCCCAGAGAAGCTCATACCACCAGTTTGGACGCCAGGTGGCTGGGGACTGGAGGGTGGGGGATGGGGGGTGGGGTAGGGAATGGGGGTGGGGGTGGGGTCCTGTAGCCACAGCTGGTCTGGCTATGGCCACCTTCCAGGGTGAGCTGCACATACTGCCTGCTTCACTGAGCCTCACCTCCATGCAGGACAAGTGTTCCTGCTCTGTTTCTCCATAGTTTCTCTTTATACTTCTGTTGTTCCATGACAATGGCATAAAACATACGTTTCTCTTGACAAACAATTACAGATTCAACACAGATTTCTAGACTTCAGGCATAGAAATGTGATGTGGGAGTGATTTCTTATTAATAAAGAAACTGCCTAGGCCCCTTGATAGGCCAACCCTTAGGTGGGTGGAGTAAACAAAACAGAATGCTGGGAGAAAGAAGCTGAGTCAAGGAGTTGCCATGATTCTCCCATGATTCCAGGCAGACGCCGGTTAAGATCATTCCTGGTAAGCCAGCTCGTGGGCTACACAGATTATTAGAAATGGGTTAGGTCAATATATAAGAGCTAGCCAATAAGAGGCAGTGTTTAAAAGAATACAGTTTCTGTGTAATTATTTCGGGTAAAGCTAGCCATGCGGGCGGCCGGGTGCCGGGGACGCAGCCCCACTGCTCTTATCACTACAGAAATGGAGCTGCTACAGCAGGTGTTTTACAGCACACCTGTAACCCCAACACACTGGAGGTAGAGGATCAGAAGTCCAAGGTCATTCTCAGCTACAAAGGGAAAGTGAGGCTAGCCTGGGCTCATGAGTCCTCTGAGTCAAAAGAAGAGGGAGGACAAGGGAAGAGAACAGAAGAGAAAAGGGAGGTGAAGAGAAAGGAGGGCAGAAGAGAAAGGAAAGGAAGGGAAAGGAAGGAAAGAGAAGGGACGAAAAGGGAGGGGAGGGGATGAAAGGGGAGAGGAGGGGAGGGGAGGAGGGGAAGGGATGAGAAGGGACGGAAAGGGAGGGGAGGGAGGGGAGGGGAGAGGAGGGAAGGGGAGGGGAGAAGGAAAAAGAGCTGGAGAGACGGCCAACCTTAAAGAGCACTGACTTTTACAGGACCCCGTTTCAATTCCCAGCACCCACATGGCAGCTCACAACTGTCTATAACTCCAGTTCCAGGGGATCTGACACCCTCACATGGACATACGTGTAGGGAAAACATGCACGCACATAAAATAATAAAAGGTAAATCATTTGGAGTTGGAGAGATGGCTCAGTGTTTAAGAGCATTGCCTGCTCTTCCAAAGGTCCTGAGTTCAATTCCCAGCAACCACATGGTGGCTCACAACCATCTGTAATGAGGTCTGGTGCCCTCTTCTGGCCTTCAGGCATACACACAGACAGAACATTGTATACATAATAAATAAATAAATAAATATGTCTTAATCCTAGCACTTGGGAGGAGAGGCTGGCAGATCTCTGTGAGTTTAAGGTCAGCCTGGTCTACAGAACAAGTTCCAGGACAGCCAGAGATGCTATACCGAGAAACCCTGTCTCGAAACAAAACAAATCAAACAAACAAACAAAAAAGTCACATGTAATGACACAGGGACAAGAGGAGCCCAGGGCCTTGCTGGCCAGACAGCCTAACACAGCGGTTCTCAACCTTCCTAATGCTGTGATCCTTTAATACAGTTCCTCATGTTGCAGTGACCTCCAACCTTAAAATTACTTTCATTGCTATCCCATAACTGTAATTTTGATACTACTATGAATTATAATGTAAATATCTGTATTTCCCAATGGTCTTAGGTGACCCCTGTGAAAGGGTCATTTGACTCCCAAAGGGGTCATGACCCACGGGTTGAGAACCACTGGTCTAAGAGAACCAGTGGTCTCTGAATTCAGTAAGAGACCTTGTTTCAAAAGCTCCGTTGGAGGGTGATTGAGGATGACACACCACATCGATCTCTGGCCTTCCCAGAAATGTTCACGCGCAGTAACACGGACACTTATCCACACAGGCACAGAAAGGGAAGACATGAGACGATCCGTCCCTAGCCTATGCCTTTTTCCTCCTTTCTACTTCCAAAAATAATAATGATGGATTTTTCTTCAATATTGACTATTTGTTTTGTTTGAACACTGTCTCCATATGTAGCCAAGCTAACCTGGTACTCTCTGCCCGTGCCCTGCACCTGCTTCTTGCATGCTGGGATTTCGGGCACGTGCTGCTATACCTGACACCGCTATTGGCTCTGCAATATGCATCGTCTTGCTTTTTATTGAGTTTTATCATACATGTTTGGATCACTAAGCAAGATTTAACTTCTTTTTTTATTTTTTTTATTTATTTATTAAAGATTTCTGTCTCTTCCCCACCACCGCCTCCCATTTCCCTCCCCTTCCCCAATCAAGTCCCCCTCCCTCGTCAGCCTAAAGAGCAATCAGGGTTCCCTGCCCTGTGGGAAGTCCAAGGACCACCCACCTCCATCCAGGTCTAGTAAGGTGAGCATCCAAACTGCCTAGGCTCCCACAAAGCCAGTACGTGCAGTAGGATCAAAAACCCATTGCCATTGTTCTTGCGTTCTCAGTAGTCCTCATTGTCCACTACGTTCAACGAGTCGGGTTTTATCCCAGGCTTTTTCAGACCCAGGCCAGCTGGCCTTGATGAGTTCCCGATAGAACATCCCCATTGTCTCAGTGTGTGGGTGCACCCCTCGCGGTCCTGAGTTCCTTGCTCGTGCTCTCTCTCCTTCTGCTCCTGATTTGGACCTTGAGATTTCAGTCCGGTGCTCCAATGTGGGTCTCTGTCTCTGTCTCCTTTCATCGCCTGATGAAGTTTAATATTCAGGAGGATGCCTATATGATTTTCTTTGGGTTCTCCTTCTTATTTAGCTTCTCTAAGAACCCGAATTATAGGTTCAATGTCCTTTATTTATGGCTAGAAACCAAATATGAGTGAGAACATCCCATGTTCCTCTTTTTGGGTCTGGCTTACCTCACTCAGGATGGTGTTTTCTATTTCCATCCATTTGCCTGCAAACTTCAAGAAGTCCTTGTTTTTTACTGCTGAGTAGTACTCTAATATGTATATATTCCATACTTTCTTCATCCATTCTTCAATTGAAGGGCATCTAGGTTGTTTCCAGGTTCTGGCTATTACAAACAATGCTGCTATAAACATAGTAGAGCATATACTTTTGTTGTGTGATAAGGCCTCTCTTGGGTATATTCCCAAGAGTGGTATTGCTGGGTCCATGGGTAGGTTGATCCCAAATTTCCTGAGAAACCTCCACACTGCTTTCCAGAGTGGTTGCACAAGTTTGCATTCCCACCAGCAATGGATGAGTGTACCCCTTTCTCCACAACCTCTCCAGCAAAGGCTATCATTGGTGTTTTTGATTTTCGCCATTCTGACAGGTGTAAGATGGTATCTTAAAGTTGTCTTGATTTGCATTTCCCTGATCGCTAAGGAAGTTGAGCATGACCTTAGGTGTCTTTTGGCCATTTGAACTTCTTCTGTTGAGAGATCTCTGTTCAACTCAGTGCCCCATTTTATAATTGGGTTGATTAGCCTTTTACGGTCTAGTTTCTTGAGTTCTTTATATATTTTGGAGATCAGACCTTTGTCAGTTGTGGGGTTGGTGAAGATCTTCTCCCAGTCAGTGGGTTGCCTTTCTGTCTTAGCGACAGTGTCCTTTGCTTTACAGAAGCTTCTCAGTCTCAGGAGGTCCCATTTATTCGATGAGGCCCTTACTGTCTGTGCTGCTGGGGTTATACGTAGGAAGTGGTCTCCTGTGCCCACGTGTTGTAGAGTACTTCCCACTTTCTCTTCAATCAGGTTCAGTGTGTTTGGACTGATATTGAGGTCTTTCACCCACTTGGACTTGAGTTTTGTGCATGGTGATAGATATGGGTCTATTTTCATTCTTCTACAGATTGACATCCAGTTTTGCCAGCACAATTTGTTGAAGATGCTCTCTTTTTTCCATTGTATACTTTTAGCTCCTTTATCGAAAATCAGGTGTTCATATGTTTGTGGGTTAAAGTCAGGGTCTTCTATTCGATTCCATTGGTCGACTTCTCTGTTTTTATGCCAATACCAAGCTGTTTTCAATACTGTAGCTCTGTAATAGAGTTTGAAGTCAGGGATGGTAATGCCTCCAGACGTTCCTTTATTGTATAAGATTGTTTTGGCTATCCTGGGTTTTTTGTTTTTCCATATAAAGTTGATTATTGTCTTCTCCAGATCTGTGAAGAATTTTGATGGGATTTTGATGGGGATTGCATTGAATCTATAGATTGCTTTTGGTAGAATTGCCATTTTTACTATGTTGATCCTCCCAATCCAAGAGCAAGGGAGATCCTTCCATTTTCTGGTGTCCTCTTCTATTTCTTTCTTCAAAGACTTAAAGTTCTTGTCAAATAGATCTTTCACTTCCTTGGTCAGGGTTACCCCAAGATATTTTATGCTCTTTGTGGCTATCGTGAAAGGTGATGCTTCTCTGATTTCCCTCTCTGTTTCCTTATCCTTAGTGTATAGGAAGGCAACTGATTTTTTGGAGTTGATCTTGTATCCTGCCACATTACTAAAGGTGTTTATCAGCTGTAGGAGTTCTTTGGTAGAGTTTTTGGGGTCGCTTATGTATACTATCATATCATCTGCAAATAACGAAAGCTTAACTTCTTCCTTTCCAATACAAATCCCCTTGATCCCCTTATGTTGTCTTATTGCTATTGCTAGAACTTCAAGCACTATATTGAAGAGGTATGGAGAGAGTGGACATCCTTGTCGTGTTCCTGATTTTAGTGGGATGGCTTTGAGGTTTTTCTCCGTTTAATTTAATGTTAGCTGTCGGCTTGTTGTAAATAGCTTTTATTATATTTAGGTATGACCCTTGTATAAGATTTAACTTCTTAACTTTGCGTGAAAGGAACCATACTACTTTTCTTCATTTTCTCAATACTATCTCAATATTTACCTACTGTATTTGACTGCTAGGACATTCCTCTCACAGCCCCTGGGATCCTAGCCCGGGCCTGAAACTGTCAAAACCTAAGGCACCTGGTGACCGGGTCCTGGTGACCGGGAGAGGACAGTTGGGGGATGGCAGCAGACAAAAGTGAGATCAGAGGATTCTCTCAGGAGAAAGGGCATGGCCTGTGAAGAGGGAGTGCTGTGGCATGATGCTCGGAGCCAAGTCTCTCACAGTTGGAGTCACACTCGCTGTTTAGCTGTGCTGAGCTGAACCGCCTTCTTGCCTCTTGGGAACCATTGCAATGCTGGCTGTGGTGGTCACAGAGTGCCCCGAAATAGGGTGCTTCTCATGCCGCCCCTACACCGCCCGCCTGGACAGACATTACTGATGCTTAGTGCTCACAAAGCACTTAGTCACTGTGTTCTGTCCCAAGTGTGGCTGTGTGTCTGGGCAGCAGAGCACACCTTTGACAGGGCGCAAGAGGCTTAGGCTTTGAGCTTGGAAGCCATGCACCCATCTCTGGATTGTCTCTCTGGGGCGTGCCCTGTGGTGACTTTCCATGGGCGTTGATTTGTTTGTTTCTTTGAGTTTTAGTTGTTGTTGTGATTTTTTTTTGTTTTGGGGTTGTTTTGTGTGTTTTGTTTGTTCTTGGTTTTTCACGACAGGGTTTCTCTATGTAGCCCTGGCTGTCCTGGAGCTCACTCTGTAGACCAGGCTAGCCTCAAATTCACAGAGATCCACCTGCCTCTGCCTCCTGAGTGCTGGGATTAAAGTTGTATGTGACCACACCTGGCTTGTGTTGATGTTTTTGTGGCATGTCCACGGTATCTCTCTCCTTCTGTGTCTGTGTGTGTCCATCTGTCTGTCTGTCTGTCTGTCTCTCTGTGTATCTGTCTGTCTGACTTTTGTGCTAAGGAATTCCTTTGGGAAAGGAATGAAGAAGGATTTCATCTGTCAAGTAAGGTGCTCACAAAATATTGCACTTGAGGGTAAAATGGCTCAGCAGGTAAAGATGCTGTCAGTCACCGCTAAGAACTGAGCTTGATCCCGGGACCCACGTGGTGGAAGAAGAGAACTAACTCCCACAACCTGTCCTCTGACCTCTACATGAGCTGTGTCATGTGCCTGCCCTCCCTCACACTCAAATTGATAAACTGTACCTCTGAATGATATCTCTCCTGGGGACTCAGCCCACCTCTCTGGTTTCAGTAGATGTGATTTTATTCCTCTGGGGTTGTGTGTCCAGCTCCTGCCAAAGGTCTCTCCCAGGGCAAGACATTGTGCCTCTGAGGAAGATGGAAGGTGGACTGTCCTAGCCTCATGGCCTCCTGTGATTCTGAAGGACAGGCAGTCACCTCAAGCCATCAGCAGGCACAGGAGTGTTTATGGACTTCAGTATCCTAGACCCACTGGGTTCATCATGGGACCAGGTGTACTCCTGTGTGCTGAGATTATCAGGTACTGGTTCCCTTCAGAGTTCTCACAGATACCCAATGCCCGGGAAGTCTTAGAGCATCGTTGTCCCTCTGTGACTGTGTCTCTTTAGTCTCAACACATATGAAGGGCCTACTACATGGAGGGAGTCTGTGGCTCTGCTTAGAAGTGCTTGAGGGTGGTCCTCTCTGTGTGAGATTCTAGAATATTTGAGGGTCCATATCATAGGCCTGAACCCTGTGTGTTCAGTACTGCTGGGGCCAGGACAGCAGACTGCCAGGGGTGACATGGGTACCCTGTCAGCTGTGGGGTCCTGGGAGTCACTGGGAGCAGAGTGAGGGTCGGGGTGAATGAAGCACACAGAATAAAGCAATGCAAGAAGCAGCGCTGGGCTGGGCAGGGCTGCCTAGCCTTCAGAATCTTGTGACTCTCTCAAGTCAGGCCCAGCCTGGTCCACAGAGCAAGTTCCAGGACAGTCAGGGCTACACAGAGAAACCCTGTCTCAAAGAAGAAGAAGAGGAGGAGAGAGGAAGGTGAAGGAGGAAGAAGAAGCCCATGACCTGAAGTGTCTCTACCACCACGCTTGCTCCCATGAGTCCTGCAGTCACCCTGGAGTGGGTTACACGCGCACACAGTCAAGCCTTCTTTCACTGTTGTGCGCTCGCTTGTGTCCAGAGTCAGTGCTTGATGCCACCACCAGCTGGCAACAAGGCAGGTTAGGTCAGGGGTACTTGGGAGTCCAGCCTGGTTGTCCACGTCTCTCCCTTTAGCTTTTCCCACTCCCAGTCAAGTGTAGTAAGGGGGGTTCTTGTAGGGAGCTGCAGAGGGAGCAGAGGCTTGGCCCCTGCGGGAAGCTGAGGCACCGATGCTCATCTTTCTGAAACAGGGGTGATGAAAGGCACCCACTATGCCTTCTGGCTCCCTACCCTCCTGGCAAGGAGAGGTGAGGTATTTGATTCAAGGCTGGATTCAGTCTTTAAAATTTAGGCAAGAGTGACGTGCTACGCAGCAGGCGGTGAGGACGTGCGCGCCCCTGCTTCTTCCTCTTTCTTGACTCCATTTTTGCGGCAGCAGCCTCGGCGTCCGAGGGTCAGTCGCCAACATGCAGCTCTTTGTACGCGCCCAGGAACTACACACCCTCGAGGTGACCGGCCAAGAAACGGTCGCACAGATCAAAGCTCATATGACCTCACTGGAAGGCATTGCCCCGGAGGATCAAGTCCTGCTTCTGGCTGGCTCGCTGCTGGAGGATGAGGCCACCCTAGGCCAGTGTGGCGTGGAAGCTCTGACCACTTTGGAAGTAGCTGGCCGCATGCTGGGAGGTAAAGTTCATGGTTCCCTGGCCCGTGCTGGAAAACTGAGAGGTCAAACTCCCAAGATGGCCAAGCAGGAGAAGAAGAAGAAGACAGGCCGGGCCAAGTGACAGATGCAGTACAACCGTCGCTTTGTCAACGTTGTGCCCACCTTTGGCAAGAAGAAGGGCCCCAATGCTAATTCCTAAGTCCTATTGTGATCCGGGCAGTCTAATAAAGTCCCTTTGTCCAAAAAAATAAAATAAAAAGAAAAGAAAAGAAAATTTAGGCAAGTTTTGGTCATAGATTTTGACAGTCATATGATTTTGGAAAGATATTTTATGAAAAAAATTATTTTTCTTTTGAGACAGGGTCACAATAGGAAGTAGAAGTGTAGCCGCCTGCTGAGGGTACCTGAGACCCACTCCAGGGTGGGTTGGATACTTTGTCTTGACCCAGCTTTGAGTGAGCTCTCACCCATATCCACGTCAGAACAGTTTCTGACTGATCACCTGATTGGTCGAGCCTCAGATCGTGTTTTCGTTTCATGGTTTGTCTTGTCTTACTGTTTTATGAGACTATCTGACCATGGAGCCCAGGCGCGTCTCAAACTCTCAAGCCCCGTTTCTGCCTCTCAGATGTTCAGATTACAGGCATGCTTGCCACACACACCTGCTACTCCTCGGGATGTCGTTTTTGTTTGCTTTTCTCCTATAGCTCTAAAATATCATCAATACACAGGACAGGGCACCCGACACAGATGCTCGTTGTGTATGAGATGGTAGACATCGAACCCAGAATTTAACACACGCTAGGTAAGTAATAAATAGTTCTACCATTTAGTTACACCTAAAAACCTGTTCAATTCAATAACTACAGACAATTTTATCACCTCAGAGATAAGAAAATGAGAATGCCCCCTATTTGCAAGGCCCTCCGTTATCACTGAACTGTTTTCTCCAAAGACGATGGCCATTATTGCTTTGGCGATTCCTCCCTCTTTCCTGCTGACGAACCCTTTGAGCCAGGGTTAAATCCAGGGTCTTGTGTGTGCTGAGCAAGCGCTACAGCAGCGCCACACTCCTAAGGCCATCACTAATTTTTTGCAATAAGCAGTTCCTTGGTTTTCTTTCTAGTCTTACCATCTACATAGAATTCCTAAGCAAGATTTTGCTTCTGATCGTGAACGGAAGCAGGTCAGGGTGTAGGACTGTACTCCTGGCATTCAGGAGGCTAAGGCAGAAATGCTGTGAGCGTAAGGCCATCTTGGGCTACACAGTGAGGACCAGGCTAGCCAAGACTACACAGCAAGATACAAACACAGAAATCCTAATAATAGAACAACATGGGGGTTTTGGTGCTTTTTTGCTTTTGTTGTGTTTTTGTTTTGTTTTGTTTTTTTTTGTTTTGCTTTGGCTGTTTGCTTTTTTAAGGGTTCTCAGTCAGGCAGTGGTAGTGCATACCTTTAATCCCAGCACTTGGGAGGCAGAGGCAGGTGGGATCTCTGTGAGTTCGAGGCTGCTCTCACAACACCACCCCCCCCCCAAAAAAAAAAAAGATAGGGTATAGTCTTGTCTGTCCTGAGACTTGCTCTATAGACCAGGCTAGCCTTGCACTCACATAGATCTGCCTGCCTCTGCCTCTTGAGTGCTGGGATTAAGGCGTGCACTACCAAAGCATGGCAGACACATGGGTTTGTGTCCAATGTCCCACATTGAGATTCTGAACTACTACTCTGGTTCACTTTCCCTGCCGTCCAGTTCCAAGAACTTACGCTCATACTGGGACCTGCCAGCCTACACTGCAGGGTCTCACAGACTAGGCAGCTGTGGGCATTTCTTGAAGTTCTGGTGCAGGTACTCAGGAGTCTTACAGGCACGGTCCTAAGAATGGAATCGATGGCTCACCGGGTGTGTCAGTTTTGCAAAATAACACTCAGCTGCTTTTCCACAGTGCTCATAGCAATTACTCCCACCAACTAGGGATCAGTTCCTGTTGCTCCATCTGCTCAACACTTGGTATTGTCTGACTTAGATTTTTGCCAATCAGCTAGGCGTTAATGGTACTTATTTTTCTGATTTCTGATGAAAGTGAACCCTTTCCACATAGTTTTAAAATCCTCCCTTGCGGCTTCCTTTCAGATTTTCAACCAAGTTCCATACTATGCTGTCCTCTTCTTGCAATACTAGGGATTGAGTCCAGGGCCTCATGAATGCTAGGCATTCTACCACAAAGCTACATCCCCAGCCTGCGTTCCCCTTTTCCTTGTTGTGTGTGGTGGGGGGTGATGCCTTTGTCTATGCATGTGGAGGTCAGAGGTCAGGCATTCTCCACCTCACTTGCTGAGAATTGAGCTGTCAGTCAGACAGACTAGAGGCCTCCTTGGATCCCCTGCTCTGCAATGACGATGGTGTTAGGGGTATGCGCAGCCATGCCTGTTTTTATGTGGGTGCTATGGATTTGAACTTGAGCAAGTTTTACTCCCTGAGCCATCTCCACAGACGACTTTCTTTAGGAGATAGAATCTCATGGACCCTAGACTAGCCTGGAACTTGTTCTGTAGGTGAGGATGACCTTGAACTTCAGATCCTCACACCTCCCAGTCTTGATTATAGAAGTGTGCACCACCACTCTACCAACCACCACACTCTATCAATCCCAGACATTCTAACAGCAGCTCTGGTATGTTATTAAAAACACTCTCACTCTGTGCCCATCTCTTTATTCAAGTTTCAGATTAACTTTCTAGTATTTACAGAGACCATCTTATTAATATTCTCTTCACCGTGAGATCATGAAGATTTTCTCGTCTTGTGCCGTCACCCTCACTCTCCTGGGGGGGGTCAGCACTCGGATGAGCTGCATTTGCACTATCAAGTCACTGCTCAGGGATGTTTTTTACATTTTTTCTTTTATTAAGAATTTTTAAATACAATTTTTTCTCATTTTACATAGTCACCCCCGTTCCCACTCCCTCTCCACCCTTCCCTGCACTCCTCAGAAAGGGCAAGGCTTCCCATGGGGAGTCAACAAAGCCTGACACTTCACTTTGAGGCAGGCTCCACCCCCCCATCAGTGACACTTTCTGTTGGTAGAAAGAACACCAAGCAGGAGTGAGTGTAAGCAGAATTGTACCTGGTCCCCGCAGCCCTCACCCATATGAGGAAGCTGAGCCTCAGAGGTCATTGGTTCCATGACAGAACAGTCTACCAAATTACAATCTGAGTTCAAGTGGCTATTTTCTTGCAGCAAGTTCATGGGCAAATTTGCTTTTCTGAGCCCCAAATCTCTTCACCTCTCCAAAATGAAATAATTTAAAAATGTTTACAAAGATGTCAGTTTCAGGCTGTTCACGAGCTTGACAACAGCTGGACTGGAATTTAGTTTTCATGTTTAACTATTTCATTGCTATGGTAGCTGGACAAACAGCAAGTGTCCCACCCGTTCTTCCCAGAGGCGGAGAGCACATGACTTGATGACTGGCAGGAGCCCTCTTACCTACATCCTATCCACCCCCTTCCTGGTAACTCTGACTCCTACTGACTTTTCCACCAGGTGCTGCCTGACCAACTGTTGACATCTGGAAGCCTACAGCCTACCTGGCTCCCGGGAAGAAATCAACCCACTGTCTCTCCCACATTATTTAGGAATTGGGACACCTAGGGCACCTGCCCAAGGCCCACATGGCTAGGGTGGCTCCCTCTTGGGAGGGGAAAGGGAAGCCACCAGTTTCGGTCTGCACTGATAAGAAGTGAGGTAGATGTGTTCAACCCTGGGGAAGACACAATCCCAGTCCACCTGCTTTCCAACACAGAAGACCAACTAGGAAGGCCACTGACTTTATTAGTCTAGAAATGTTTATAAGGAGAGTGACTATTTTTGCCAAAAAAAAAAAAGGGGGGGGGAGCCAAAGGGCATCCAACAGATGGTGAAGGGAGGGAGAAAGGGGCCAGAAATCCATTCAGGAAAGCTGGTAGCTGTTGCCATCGACCTGCAGGGGGAGGAGGGGCAAGGCATGCAAGGGCAAGAATTCCAAAATGGATGAAAGGCTGTGGGGAAGAGAACTCCCAAAAGACCCCGGAGTACAAAGGAGGTGACTGTGACAACAGCAATCTTTTCCTTCATGGGGACAGGGAGGAGCCCCACCCAGCTGCCGACTCTGCAGACTAGATTCTGTGGCTGGGGGAACTGAGGAGTCCCCAGAGTGCACTACAAGAAGGCATCGCACCATTCTCGAAGGCACCCAAAGCAGTCCCGGGACTGCTTGGCATTGGCACCACACGTGTCTTTCAGCCATTCTCGGAAGAGGTCTTCGTCTTTCTTTAGCACCAGAAACTGGCCAAGAACAACATAAGCCTGCAAGACAGGAGGGCACACAGCTAAGCGCCTCATGGGCTAAAAACAACACCCTAAGGGGGCCAGATCTCTGAAGCTAGGCAGGGCCAGCTGGTGAGTCCTTGGGAAGGTAAGGCCATTTTTAAGACAGAGTTCTTGCTTTGCTGCCTAGACTAACATTAAACTCAATGCTCTTGTCTCAACCTCACAAGTGCTGGGGTCAGAACCAGGACCCACTACACCTAGTTCCACTTTTGTGGCACTGAAAACACCCAAAAGGATGGGACACAGTGGGGTACACCTTTAACCCCAGCACTTGTGAGGTAGAAGCCCTGTCTCAAAACAACAACAAAAAAACCTAACCACTAAAATGACCTTGTCTCCCAGATGCCCCCAAACCACTTCAAATTATCTACTACTGTCCGTGCCCTCCCCATACCCCTACTTTCCTCACTCCCAATTTTTTTGCTTGGAAACACCGGTTGCCAACTTTCACTCGGACCCCTCCCTGACGTTAGTGGCCATGCCACACCTTATCAAAGCCCCTTTCCTCCAGCTTCTTGCCCAGGACTTCACCAATCCCGGCCAGACTCCCCACTGGCTTTTCCCCCATGGGCTCTGCCACGAAGTCTCGGTGCTTTTGGGAAGTTGTCATCTTGATCAGGTTTAACCTGAAAAATCCCAAAAACAAACAAACAAACAAAAAGCAGGTTAGGGCTGAAGACCACAACTCCCAAGGGCAATCTCCTAGGTCAGCTACTGTGGCTGCTTCCTCGATTCCTCTTATTTCACACCTGAGCAAACTGAGGGCCTGGGAAGTCTTTCCCCCGCTATTGCGGAATCTCCACTTTTTGGTTTGGGTACTGACCCGGTGGAGAGGACCAGCTTGCACTAACAGGTGGCGCACGCAGGGCACCGCAAAGATTCCCAGACACAGCGGCCAGGGCCTGCCCCGTCGCTGTCCCTCTCGGTGACCTTGGCTAGGCAGACGCCGACCCCGCTGCGACCACGTGGTAGGAATTGCAAACACGGGGTCTCGCGGGCCGCGCCGCCCTCCAGAGGCCACCTAGCGCCGCGCACCCGCTCCGCCGGGCCGCAGGCTCCGCCCCGAGCGCGCCGCCCCGCCCCTCCTCCTCCACGCGCCACCGCCCCGCGCGCCGCCTCTCCCGCAGGGCCGGGCGGCTCCGCTGCAACGGCGCGCCGCGGCCTTTGAGTGCTCCTCGCCCTCCCGCCGCGGCGCGCCCCCTCCGCCCGGAGCCCGGAGCCCTGCCTCACCGCTCACGCTCACCGGCAGCTCCGGCTCTGGTAACGGCTGCTCGCGCTACTCGGCAGCTCCCGCCGATACCTCAAGCTACTAGAACGTTCTTCGACTTCCGCTTCCGGGTCGTCTTATGAGCCGCCTTCCAAAAAAAAAATACCCAAATTGGGCGCGTCTAGCCACCCAGAACCATAGAGTTGAGGCGCAACCGCTAAGCGCGGCGCCCACAGGAGTCGCTGTTTTCCGGTCCCTCACAGGAAGCCGCGCTGCTTTCTGCGGTCTTGTTTCTCCGGCCGCCCTTCCCACCTGGTGAGGCCGAGGAGACTACTACCATCTTTTTCCTGCCCGGCAACTGGAACGCAAAGACTTAGGTTTGCCTGACTAGCTCGAGGGACGAGTTAAAGGAACGGACAGCGAGGGGCGGGGCATCCGGAGGGCTACTGAGAGCCCCGGAAGTGCAATTGTCGCGGGTTCCTCGGAGTCCGGGCTACCTGACCTCCAGCCTCCTGACGGAAGCTAAGGACTCCCGAAGTCTGAGGCCCGGCGTCCAGACCTGCGCCCCGTCGTGACTACCTGCAAATCGCTCCCTCTGCTTCCGTCGAGCGAGGCTTGAAGTGAGTCGTGGACTAGCTGCTTCCAGCGTCACCCTGGAAAACCGAGCGAGCTTGTCTAACGCCGAGCGGGTGAGTGCTGCGATGGTCGCCGCGTCCATCTGCTCCGCGGAGTGTTAGAGATCCGCTTGCCTCCGCCTCCATGGGTTGGGATTAGAGTTTTGAGATTAAAAATTTGAGCCGGGCGGTAGTGGCGCACGCCTTTAATCCCAGCACTCGGGAGGCAGGCGGATCTCTGAGTTCGAGGCCAGCCTGGTCTACAAGAGTGAGTTTCAGGACAGCCGGGAGTGTTTCACAGAGAAAACATGTCTCAAAACAGCAAGACTGGACTGAGGTTAAAGGCTTGAGCCATCCCCACCTCCCAACTGAAACTATAAAACGTGTCGTGGTTTGTTAAGATTTGTTGTGTGTGTGGCTATTCCAAGTGCCCTTGGAGGCCAGAAAAGGGCATTGGATTCCCCTAGAATTAGAGTTAGAGTGGGTTGTAAATCAGCTGATGTGGATGCTGGGTTATGTTTGCTCTTTTTGAGACAGGATCTCCCTATGTAGACCAGGCTGACCTCGAACTCAACAGTTGTCTACCTGCCTCTACCTACCAGGTGCTAGGAATAACAGTGTACACCAGCATCTGGCTAAAGCTTGTGTTTTGGTTTTTTTTTTAATTTTTTTAAAAAATGTGTATCAGTTTTTACATGCATGATGTACCTCTCCAAAAGAGGGTGTTGGATCCCCTGGGGCTGGAGTCGGGGCAGTTGTAAGCCTGTGTGATTGTTGGGAACCGCATGTGGATTCTCTGCAAAAGCAAGTTGTCCAGTACTGTAAAGCTCATGGTTTGTTTTTTGTTTGTTTGTTTGTTTTGTTTTGTTTTGTTTTTCGAGACAGGGTTTCTCTGTGGCTTTGGAGCCTGTCCTGGAACTAGCTCTGTAGACCAGGCTGGTCTCGAACTCACAGAGATCCGCCTGCCTCTGCCTC
>NW_026067909.1:15509952-15547612 GCF_014885135.2 Alexandromys fortis
AAAAAAAAATTTAAAAAAAAAAAAAAAAAAAAAAAAAAGACAACGAGTTCATCTAAAAGTATTATGTAGAGTAAGGAAGGCAATGCTGAGTGTATCAGTTCGCACCTGGAGGTCTCAGCCCCTTTGGGAGTCACATATCAGATATCCTGCATATAAGACATTTACATTATGATCCATAAAAGGAAAATTACAGTTATGAAGTAATTTTGTGATTTGGGTCATCACAACATGCGGAACTGTGTGAAAGGGTCGGAGCATTAGGAAGTTGTGGACTTCTGGCTTAGCACATCAGCTGTTGGAAATGGGGTCTCCCTGTGTCTCTGATGCTAGCAGAGTTAGTTTTTGCTTCCTTACTGAAACCAGTGATGGGGTAGGTAGGAGGTAATCCTTAATGGGTTTCCCTGTTCCTCTTCTTCCAGAAGCCTCTCCTGTTTCCTCTTTTATTATGTAGCTCTCAAACTCATCGTCCTCAGCTTCCTACATCCCAGGCATGTGCTACCACATCAGCGTTTTGGGCTCTTAGATTTTTCGAACCGTACCGGTTCCTGACAGTTTGAGGTGCTGGTCCTGATTTTCAGAAACTCTGGGTCATAGGTCTGGTTTTCCCAGATGTTGCTTACTACGTCTTTTGCTCACACAGACAGAGTCAGCCAGAACTCCCCGCTGAGCCACAGCTGTCAGGAGAAGAGTCCAGTTCTGAAGATGATTCTGACCTCTTTGTCAACACCAATCACAGACAGTATCATGAGAGTGACGAGGAGAGTGACGAGGAGGAGGAAGAAGAGGCAGCCTGAGCCTAGGACTCACTTCTCTACTTGCTCAGGGACTACCCCTTGGCTTATCAGGGCTTGGACATTCCCAGGCTGCCCTGCAAGCCTTTTCTTTTGGATGGGGACAGGGCATGGCCCCTTTCTGAACTGACCTAAAAGAATTAAACCCCTGGTGGGTAATGACTTAACACTGGTGTCCGAGTGGCTCTGTGTTAGGGAAGCTTGTAGTGAAGCCCTCTTTCTCGGTGGAGGCCTTGGTCACCTGTGGGTAGAATGGGAAGGAACTGGGGTTTGGCTGGAATCTACACCATGTGACTTGTTCATAGCACCTCTCTGGGCACTGGTTACCTCACCCTGTGCTGTGCCTCCTTAACTAACAGCAGTCATTACCTGCTTACACTCAGTGGTGATCCAATAGTTAAGGTTGCGGCCTAGGGCTCAGGCTGAGGACAAATCCCATGGTGCCTTGTGAGCTGCTTCCCTTCCTTCCTAGTTACCCTTACTGTAGCACTGCTTACTGTCTGCTGCCATGTAAATGACAGCCGTGCACTTCTCTCCCTCGGCCACCTGTCATCTCCAAACGTGTCTGGTCAGGGTACCTCTGTCCCTACCATGTCCTTGATTTTCAGAGTTTTGCTAATCTCCTGAGGCTATTAATTTTCCTATAGTCTTTCTTGAGATGGTCTCTATAACCCAGGCTTGCTTGGGAATCATTGTGTAGCTTGGGCTCACCCACTCAATGGCTGTCCTGCCTCAATCTCCAAGAGCTGGGATTACGAGTATGAGCCACTATCCCTGGCTGTTGTAGCATCCCCATTCCTTGTACCACAGCATCAAAAGGCCTATTGTGTCTCATTCCTTTGCTCACAGCGGCCTCCCTTCATGTACTCATTTTAGAGTAGATCTGTTACTTCAGCTAGAAGACCCTTCAGTGGTCCAGGCACTCGGCAAACTGCAAGCTGCCTCTTGGGAGGCTTTTTTTCAGGGGAGGGGGGTTTCAAGACAGGGTTTCTCTGTGGTTTTGGAGCCTGTCCTGGAACTAGCTCTTGTAGACCAGGCTGGTCTCGAACTCACAGAGATTAAAGGCGTGCACCACCACCGCCAGGCTCCAACAGGAAATCTTATGATCACGTCCTCCCCAACTCTCATCTGTCTGTTCTTGTTCTTCGTGTTTTTTATTTATTATGTATACAGTATTCTACCTGTGTGTATGCCTGCAGCCCAGAAGAGGGCACCAGACCTCATTACAGATGGTTGTGAGCCACCATGTGGTGGCTGGAATTGAACTCAGAACCTTTGGAAGAGCAGGCAATGTTCTTAACCACTGAGCCATCTTTCCAGCCCCTTCGTGTTTGTTTTTTATGATACTAAGTATCCTTGAGTATACATATGTATAAAATATAGATGTATATATATGGAAAAATAGACCAGGTGGGTTAAAGCTAAAGATAAATTTACCTTAACTTCTCTGAACTTGTTTGTTTTTTCAAGACAGGGTTTCTCTGCAGCTTTGGAGCCTGTCCTGGAACTAGCTCTTGTAGGCATATATATGTAATTTAAATTTTAAAAACCATAATTCAAGCAACTCTGAGTTGTGTACATTTTGCTTTCTGAGTGTCTCTTAACCCTTATGCTTAAGATCTACATTTAAAATATCTTTTAATAAACTCTCTTTGCGGGGAGCTGAGAACTTGCTCAGCAGTTCCAAGCATTATCTACTCTTCCATAGAACCAGGGTTTCCATCCTCAGCAACAGTGTGGCAGCTCACAATCATCTCTAACTCCAGTTCCAGTGGATCAACCCCTCTTCTGGCTTCTGCAGCCACCAGGCAAGAAATGTGGTAAACAGACACACACATGCGAGACACCCATCCCCATATAAAACATAATAAAAACCCTCAATTCAAAAAAAAGGAAGAAAAACTGTTAACAGAAAATAGAACAAATAGAAACTATTAGTTCGCATAGAAAGTGTTCAAGCAGAAAATATATTCTGTGGGTCATTTTAGGTCACAAAGACATTTCCGGGGTCAGAGAACTAATCTGTTCCCTTTCAGAGTCCACCCCCAACTATTGTGGTGACTATTTTTCAAGACAGGTTTCTATGTAGCCCTGGCTGTCCTGGTGAACTCACTCTGTAGACCAGGTTAGCCTCGAACCCACCGAGATCCACTTGCCTCTGCCTCAAGTGCTGGGATTAAAGGCTGCACTACTACTACCCAGCCTGTTCTGACTCCTAATAGAAATTAAATTTGCCCATTACATTGTAGATTGGAAGCAGGCACAATTCCACATCTGGTTACCTTCCATATGCATGAGATGCACACATTCTTCATTCTGTCACAGAAATAACTATTTACCCATCTGTCAATGGCCGTGGATTATAGCATTGTTAGGTACATCCTTGTGCACTTTCTGTTGCTAAGCCAACATGTTTTTAGTTTAAAATGGAAATTTTCAAAATATCCAGAAACAGCAAAAAAACAGCCTCTCACGCTTGCCACAGCCCTACGCATTGTCAATTTATCAGTCATGCCTCATGACTGCTCCTTCTGGTTTTTATTTATGCTGGGGTAATGTCATTGTCACATCCATCTATTGGTGTATATTACAGTAATCTCTCTAACAGGTGGGCCAAAGCAGTAGGCAGAGCACCAGGCTGGAAGATGACCTCGGGACCTCAGAAGGATGCAGGCACAGCTTGAAGGGACAAGGGCTCCAGACCAAGGAGCAAAGGTACAACTGGCACTGGACTTCTGGCCTGTGGCCTGGGTTCCTGTCACCATACCCTGAGGGCCAAGATGTACCTATGAAGTGTATCTGGATGGGGACACCCCTGCCTTCCCATGACATACCATGTTCGAAGAGGCCTAGAGAGGTGACATGGCTTCTCAATGAAGCCTGAGCAGGATTCAGAGATCATGCCTCCCTCTGCAGCTCAGAGCCCGAGACTCAGTAACTTCAGCTAAGTCACACAGCAGTAAACTGTGAAACTCAGAAGCCAAATCCAGTCCCTTGATGCTAGTGTCCTCCCCCCAGGTGACAGGAGGTGGCATCTCTGCCCTGCCAGGAAGGGTAGGTAGTGCTGGGCACCCTAAAAACTATAACCAGGGAAATTACAGGGTAGTGGCTGGTCCAGCCCTAGCAACACCCATGTGACCAAGTCTCTACAAGTAACAACCACTTGGGATGACGAAGTCAACTCAGCCAAGGTGTAACAGGGACCGCACCATTAGGTGGAGGGACTTCTGTTCCCGCTGAGTCAGCTCCCACAGAAGAATGTCCTTTGAGGGCAGGGGCTGGTTTCCCTTGTCACCTCTGCTACTTACTAGATTTCAAGTCACACAGTAAGGACCTGCCCCATCTTGCTCCTCTATAATCAGTGAGACTGCACTCACTGCAGGCTCATGTGGGAAGCAGGCATTCCCATTGTTCAAATGTCACTACTGAGGCTAACGGGGGCTCAGGAACTCGCCAGGTCACAGAACCAGCCATGACCTGAGGCACAGCCTGTCTTGCTTCCTAGGTTTGATCTTAGACTGAGCATGACCAGGAAGGAAAAAATAAGGAGGGGACTTTATTTAACATATCTGGGAGGGGAAGGGAGGAAGGTGGCTTCATTTGGTGATGGTGTTCCTGCAGGGGGAAGAGAGCAAAGGGGTGTGAGACTGGAGAGAAGGTACGCAGTGCCCCCCGCCCCCCCCCCCCCGGCCCTCTACTCACGCATTCATGCTCTTGCCACTGCCACTGAGCACGATGTATGGTGTCTTCTGGGCCTTCTGCTTCTCCTGGAGCAGTGCCACAGTGCCCAGGGGCGTATCACTGGAGCTCATCTTTTTCAGGAGCTGCGGAGCCAGAGTAAAGTCAGCACAGGGGTGCAGACAGAATATCCTACAGCACCCAAAATGCAGAGCCCCCCACCTCCAGAGACCCACCGCCTCCTCATCCAGCTTCTTCATCCGCCGCTCAGTCTTCATCTTGCCTGAACCCTTCCCGTGGAAGCGGTGGGACAGTTGCCGGAAGGCCTGGGGATACAAAACACACAGGAACATCAGAAACGCCAGGACACCAGAGACACTCGCATCCACTGGGAGCTTCGCAACAGCAACTGGGAGTGCTGATTTCCCCAACCCAGGATTAGGCTCAAGTGTTAGGAAGAGAAGAGATGGGACAAGGACCTAGATCTGGGCATCATACATGGGTTGTGTGCAACCCGGGTGCTAGGAATATAGGATGAGACCTGCCTCTGGGAGCTGGGGCTGAGCCCAGCAAATGTGGAGCTAACATACATGATAGGGATGGGAGTCAGAAGCCTGGATACGGCCCCAAGGATGAATACCCTCAGGCTGGGGGCTTTGGGTACAACAGGCAGCATGGGTGTCAAATCTTCCCGAGAGCTGTGGAAACGGCTGTGCTGTGCCCACCAAAGTTAGCAATAGAAGCAAGGTTCTATCACATCACAAGGTCCCCAACTGGTAGGCAGTCAGGCCCCTGGAATGTTTTTGCTCTTTCACTCTTTGGGCTTTGGGGGAGCCTACAATTCAGCTCCCAAATAAATCACACCCAGAGGCTTCTTCTTTTTCTGGTCTTGAACTCACAGAGATCCACCTGCCTCCGCCTCCCAAGTGCTGGAATTAAAGGTGTCTGTCGCCACCACCACCCGGCCAGAGGCTTATTCTTAGTTATGAATGCCCAGCCTTAGCTTGGCTTGTTTCTTGCCAGTTTTTCTTAAATTATCCCATCTACTTTGGCCTTTGGGCTTTTATCTTTCTCTATTCCTGTATACCTTTTTTTCCTTCTTACTCTGTATTGGGCTGTGTAGCTAGATGGCTGACCCCTGAAGTCCTCCTTCCTTTCTCGTTCCCAAATCCCTTTCTCTCAGATTTCACCTCATATTTATCCTGTGTGCCTACCAGCCCTCTCTCCTGCCTCGCTATGGGCCTCAGCTCTTTATTAGAGCATTGAGTGTTTTTTAGGCAAAGTACCACAGAGTTAAACAAATGCAACAGAAACAAGAGTAACACACCTTAAAACAATATTCCCCAACACTGGAGTGTTGCCCTGCCTTGCTGGGGGTGAGGGTGTTTTTGGCTCCATCCTGACCTAGTCACCCTTGACCTGGCCCTGTCTTCACGGCACCCTGCTCACCTCCTTGGGAGTCAGTTTCCTGCCCGTCTCGTCCACGTACTCAATCTTAACATCAGGCTTGTAGCCGTCCTTCTCCTTGAAGTCCTGGGTGAAGCCCCTGTATTCCTCCCGCCGGCTGTACTTATCATCGATGGCCCTAGACCCAGGCAGAGGGGTGCAATGTGAGCTGCCTGCTGTCTACTGCGTGTTCAGAGCAGCCCAGCTTCGTGTCACAGGCATGCTCACATCTGCCCCGCTTCCTGCCCTCACTGCCACTCACATCTTATCCTCGATGCAGTACACGGCTGAGGGCAGTGACTTATTGGGAGCCTTCACCCGGGCCACCTTTTGCACTGTGGTCTCCAGAAGCCCTGAGGACAGAGAAGTTGTGATACCCAGGAGGCCTACGCCTCAGGCAGACATAGCCAAGACAGCCTGAGTAAAGCAGGCCCCAGGGCTCCAGCTCACATGAGTGCTAACATCTCTCAGAGCCTTGCTCAGCATGTGAACATGTCACGTCTGGTTTACAGACTAAGAAAACAGACGTGAGAGACCATCACCTCCCCAAGGAGACTGCAAAGCTGGGGTCTAGACCCTAGGGTATTGTCTAGCCCAGCGCACTTCTTCAAGGATCAGAGCCTTTAAGGCACAGAAGAGGAACAGGTGGTCCTACCCTGGACCACAGGCAAACCGAGGCTCAGGAGCTGGAGAGCTACTCAAAGCACTGAGTCTGAGAGGAAGAGGTAGCAGTGCAGACCCAAGGACGTCATGCTGCAGCCATAGGCACCCACCCAGCCCTTCCCTACCACAGCACCCGACTGCCAAGGCTCCTAGCCTGAACCCACACCTTTGTTCTGACACAAGAGCAGGGCAGCAGCCAGCCCTCTGTTCACGATGGGTTCCTCATCCAGGATGGTGGTAGAAGAGGCAGAGAACTAGAGAGAGAGGAGAAATGTGGGGTAGAGGAACAGCCACCCCAACCAGGCCAGGCTATGACACCCGTTTTAACGGATTCCCCAGCTGGCTCTTGGAGGTTTAGTGCCCTCCCCACAGGGGTGGAAGCTCTGGGACACTGGACAATGAGCCCGGGTTCCCACACCCACGCCCCATCAGTGCTCACATCCTGTTGCTGCTTCTCCTCATCGAGGTTGACGGTGCTCCAGCCGATGTTCTCTTCCCCATCTGATTCAGAGCCACCATTGGCCGAGCGCTCTTCATCCCTTTCGAAGTCCTGGGACCAGAAGTTAGGGTCAGGAAGTTAGGGCAGCCCTAGCCCTCTCCTGCGACCTTTGAGCATTGGAGCAGAAGCTACCACTTTAAAGACACCAGGCCAGGGGAACAGCGGGACCAACCATGAGCTCCTCCTGCTCTTCCCGGTTGCCAGCCAACCCATAGGTGGGGATCTCCCCTAGCGTGCGGCAGAATTCAGAAGTGGCATTGAACACGATGGCCCCCTTCCGCTCAGGGTCCTCTTCCTCCTCCCAGCCGCGCTGGCGAGACTCCAACTTCTTCACAATCTCCACCACCTGGGGGAGGGAGTGGCTGTGGGCAGACCCCAAGTTTCTGGGGTGATACCACAGAGACTCGAGCCCACAGATCCTCCCTGGTGGCAATAACCCAGCTATTTCACACACACAATGGATCTTCTAACAGGGCTCCATGTCCCCTCTGGTTTCTGCAGCCTCACTCTGTGCAAACGCAGCAATGGTTCCCTACTACCTATGGAATCTACCACACTGGAGTTACCAATGAAATCAAGAAACCTGGTCCTAACCAGATGTTATAAACACAAGAGACTCCTGAGGGAATGTGGGTGGCATGCTCACAGGGAAAGGCCCCAAACCACACATCAGCTTCCATGCTCAGCCTCACCTTCTCGCCGCTGTCTCGAAGCTGCTGGAGTTGCTGCAGTTGCCGCAGACGCCGCCCCTTTTCCAGCTGCTTCTGCAGCTCCAGCTCTGCTTCATCTTCTTCCAGCACCTCTGGGGACCCTGACGGAAGAGCTCCCCCATCCTCTGGTGGAAACATGAAGGACACCTGCTCACACCACCTCCTTGGCCCACAGACCCACCCCACTCCCTGCTAGCCAAACCCGAACCTTCATCACTGATATCCATGTTCTCTACTCTAGTATCATCTGATGGTGGGGGCCGGGCCACAGGGTCCTTCTCTTCATCCTCCAGGGCCTCCTCCTCCACCTCAGGAACCCGACGCCGACCCCGGCCCCGAAGCCTAGGAGAACGGCACAGTTCAGTGAATGGCGTTCCCTAGGCTGGCCCAGCCCTCATACCCGCCACTGTGCAGAAGCACACCTGGATCCAAAGTCCCCATCCTGAGTCTGGTCCCCGAGAGGCAGTAAGTCATCCGCCCGCATTACAACTTCCTTCTCCTTCTTTCGGATTTTCTTCACCCTCCGCTTGGTCTTTTTGAAGGTCACCTTCAGAGAGGAGCACAGAGTAGTGGGATGGAGTCCTGGACACCACTACCTCCATTTTCCTATGACTCCTCACAGCAAGCCTCCAAAGATGGCTGCTTGGCATCATCAGTCCACATGGGTGCCCAGGCTGTGAAGTGACTCACGCAAGGAACAAGCTGCTTTGGGGACAGAACTGGAACATAAACACAGGCCCACTGGTTCAGTGGTCCCTATTCATCAACACTAGCACTTCCGTGGGCTGCCATTCACTGCTCACCAGGAACCAAGTGCTATGCCAACACTTAGTTTCCCTCCCAAGCTCACGTTGGCAGTGTGTGACGAGAGGAGAGAGAGACTCACCATCTCTTCAGGACTGAGATACTCAGAGGCAAGCCGGGGCCCTACAGAACTCAGAGACTGAGCCTGCAGCCGTAACTTAGCCCGGATCTCTTCCAGCTCGCGCTCCCTCAGTCCATCAGCCATGCCACCCTGCTCCAAACGGAAGGAATGTGGCCGCTCGCCCTCCAGCTCCTCATCATATTTGGCCAGGATAGAGCGGGGCTTTTGCTGCAAGACAAGAGGGTGGCTGGGACCTAGGGCAACTCTTGAGAAGTCATGCAATTGTGGCTTTCTTAGCACCACACACCATCCGCCCCAGCTTCTGCCCCACAGGCAAACCTGTGCCAAATCATCCACACTCTCATCTTCTGCATAGGGCAGGTAGTCGGGCTTCTTCTTCCGCAGCTCCACATTCTTGTCTGCCCGCTCCTTGTCCACCATGTTCACGTTCACCAGCACGTCCTCTCCCTCCTGCAGGACTCCTGAAACAGCACAGAAGGCACAGTTCCTACCGCCCCAGCTTAACAGTGCCCACACCCCAGATGGAGTAACCAGCTCAGCTCACCTTTGTCCTTTAAGGTGAGGACCACAGTCTCTCCTTCTCGAAAGGAATCGATAGCATGTTCCACAGTGAGGCCCTGCAAATCCCGGGCACTATACAAGTCCTACAGGCAAAGAACCAACCAAGTCAAAAGCCAGAAGCCATCCAACCCTGGGATGCCCACATCAAGGCCAGCATCCACCAGAAAGTCTCTGGATGCTGCAGCTTCACCTGTCGCCTCTGCTCAAACTCCTCCTCCACTAGAGTGCTCACACCAAACTCTTGGTCCATCTCCTCCAGTAGCTTGGCCTGTGGGGAAAGGAAGGATGACCAGGAACCTCAACTCAGTGACCAAAAGGCACCCAGGACCCTAGCAAGCTGCTGCACAGAAGGACAGGCTTTGCAGTGAAACTGGAGAACCCAAGTCCCTGAGCACAGCCCACCCCTGGCCACTCCCCCACACCGCCAGGGGTTCTCACCCGCTTCTCTGCCAGGTCCTTCTCCTTCTGCAGCTGCCGGCTCCTCTCGATCCAGGCTGCAGTGTCATCCAGCCAGGGGTCATCCTCCCCGAGAGTCTTTATTTTCCTGAGGAGGGAGGACACTTAGGATGGAACCCAAACGTGTTCTCCCAGTCTGACCCAGGGGCAAGGAAGCAAAGAGTCTTCCTGCTTGGCCAGAAAACCCTCACCCCAATTTTTGGTTCAGCAACCGCTTTTCCTTGGCAGCTGCCAGCTTCTCCCGTAGTTCTTCACGCTGTCGCAAGGCCATGGGGTTGATGACATCAGCTGCCACGGGCTCCTCCTTGGTGCCCGCCTCTGGAAGGGGGGCCCAGACGTGAGGCTATGCTTGCCCATGGCTGGTGGGGAGAGGAGGGAGCCACTCACCCTGCCCCTTCCAGCCCAGGGGCCAGAAGGGGCCAAGAGAGGGGAAGAACTTTCACCTCCCTATTCTTATCTCACCCTTTGTCCCCCTCTGTCACTCCACATAGTGTGACAGGAACCTCTCCTCTATGCCTTCCAAAGCTGTTCAGATCACATGGGCTTTTCCTGTCAGTTTGGTTTTTGGTGAGCATGCTTATTTTTATAAAAGCAAACCAACACCACTTAGACAGCCTACAGCAACTATGCATGTCCCTCAGCCTGCCTAAAGCCAGGGTGAAGAAAAACATACTCAGATTCCCCACTAAGACACAAAGGACAAGTCTTGGCCCTCTGACAAAACATACGTAAGGCTACTAAATGGAGTTGCCTCTGCATGCTAAGCCCCACTTTCTTCCCACTTAGATGCCCCAGTTCAGCCCGACACTCACCTTTCTTGACAGCATTGACCTCCAAGGGTTTCAGCCCCAACTTTGCACGGAGTTTACTGAAGACAAGAGACAGAAGTATTAGGGTCTACCTGAGAAATGGGTAGCAAGTGCATTTATGGATAGGCAAGAGGTGAAAACAAGGCGAGAATGAGTGTCCCTAGGGAGACAAGCAGAGGCCCCAATCCCAGCAGCCTAGGGCATGAAGACACAGGCTTCCAGATTAGGGACCGCCTAATTGGGGAAGGCCCTCCTTCCTCTTGGGTCTCAGTTTCCTCCACAGTAGCTCCTACGCTGGCTAACAGACTCATGCGGCTACCCCAACTCTATTCTAACTGGCTCCATTTGCAGTGCAAGGGTTTCTGTAGGTGACGGTGCCGGGTGTACCCGCTCTCAAAGGAAAACCAGACAGCACACGGGCTACTTACTTGGTCTCCTCGATGCTAAGTGATGAGGCATCTCCAGAGCTAGTTTTGGAGCTGGCAGCTAGAACAATAAGGAGGATGGCTTAAGGGACCCATGAACATGGGACCAAGAAGCAACACTGTGGGCTCCAGCTGCAAGGTCGAAGACAAGGGCCCTTCACCAGCACCTGGGTAGATGACACCAGAAAACAGCAGCCTTCTTTCCCCAGATCCCCAGCAGCTGCTACCCTGTCTAGCAACACTGCCTCTTCCCTTTCTTTCTGACCCAAGTGGTTCAACCCTCTGCATCCTTCACTGCCCCTCCAAACCTCTGTACTCTACCTTCAGCCTCCACTGTCCCCTCTGCTCTTGTTCTCAGGAAATTCTATCAAAAGATCAAGCATCATCTCCATGAAGCCGTGTTCAATTACTGACAGAATGAGAACTCCGCCTTGAACTGCACAACTCTCTCTGCTCACAGAAGCGTGTGCAGTCAAGGAATACTGACTAGGGTGCCTTCCAGGTCAAATGTTGCAGACACAGGTAAATAAGCCCTCTGGATTTGCTCTACCACCCCACCAACAGGAGGGAACTTCAACAACCATCACACAGGGGAAGATGCCACCAGGACATCCAAGTCCCCTACCCCTCACTACCTGCAGCCCATCTCCTGTTCTTTAAACCTAACAGGGCCTTCCTCCTCCACCTAGGCTCCGGATCCCATATTCTATATGGACTCGGGAAGTCCCAAATCTCCCTTTTTTCAATTAGATTATTTTCAAAAAGTTTCAATTTGGGGCTAGAGAGATGGCTCACTGGATAACAGTACTTGAGGTTCTTACAGAGGATCCAGGTCTGGTTCCCAGAATTTATATGGCAGTTCACAACCTAACTCAGTTCAGGGGACCTAATGCCCTCTTGTGACCTCCATAAGCACCAAGTATGCACGAGGTACAGATCCACACATGATGGTTTAAAAGGTTTTTGTTTAATGCCCTGTGGTGTGTGGCGCTGTTAATCACTCAATCTTTTCAGCAATTATCTCTTTGCACAGGTCCTATGACCCAGCTTAGTTTTCCTCCCATTTGGCTACTCTTAATTTTTAAGTATGATCCTTTCCCCACAACTGAGCTACTGGTATTTATCAAGTCCTATTTCTGACCCTAGTTCCCCCTCCACACATTCAAGGGCACTTCTTTGCTTTCCTGAATACACTCTGGTCCAAATTCATTCTATCCCGCTTCAACTGTAGGTTTTCCCATGCGCACCAACCACAAAGCTCTCCGCTAACCTTCTAAATGCAATTTCAACAGACCACCACAATTCAGCAGGCCGATGAGGTCAAAACTCAAGGGGATGTTCCCTAATCCTCATCCCTCCCATCCTCGGTCCAGGCACTAAATTTAGTTCATTCCACGTCCTAAACACCTATATCAATCTGTCCACTCCTCTCCACCCCGCAGCATGGAGAAACATGCATACTCACTATAATCCTCACCTGACCTGACTGGGCTGACCTCCCTCATCTCTCGGTCTCTACTATTTCTGACAAGCTTTCAGTTCAGTGATCCTCTTAATCAAATAAAGTAAATCAACTCACTTCCCTACTCAAACCCTCGGCTCCCTGCCATCTTCACAAAGCGCAAATTTCTCAACAGTGTTTACAGCATAGGGTCCCTGGTGTTCAGACCCAGACATATCTTACTGCTTCATGACGCTACCACGAGCCCAACACATTCGCCCACGGTCAGGTTTCCCTTGCCGCTGTGCATGCTCGTACCTCATGCACCCACCCAACACAGAAGACACAAATCTTCACGAAGCTTAACATGGGGAGTCAGTCTTTAATCCCCAACACCCAGAGGGAGTCTTTAGCACGAAAGGCAGAAGGCCCTCGGGATCACCCTGCACCCTCCGTCCCGCGCACCCTAAGACCCTGCCCCGCCCCCGCCCCGCCCTCACCGGCCTCGTAGCCGTCATCGCGTTTCTCCCGCTTCACGCGCCGCTCCGAGGGCTCCGCTTGACTTCGTTCGCGACCGTGGGCGCCGCCGCGGGCCTCGGCTTCGGCCCCGCGCCTCCCGCTCCCGCGCTCGCCCCCACGCTCGCGGCTCCGCTTCCGTCGTTCGCCGCCGCTGCTGCCGCCGCCGCTGCTCCGGTGCTTGTGTTTCTTATGCTCTCGATGCCGTGGCGGCTGCTCGGTGGCGCTCCCGGTACCGGCCGCCGCCGTCGTGCCGGCCGCCTCCTTCTCTCCGCGGTGCTTCTTTGACGACCCCATGATTGGCGCGTCGGTCTGGAGCCGGGCCGCCACCCGAGCCCAGGCGACGCAAAATGGGAATACTTCCGGGTCGCGCGGCTACCGCCGACCTGTTGCCGGAAACTAAGAGCGGCTGCTTCCGGGGCCCGCCTGGGAACCTCCTAAGACGGCGCGTTCCCGGCTGCCAGGTATTGGTCTCTGCGCATGTGCACTTGTCGAGGCTCCGGAACCGCTTCCTCTCTGTCGTGCTACCCCCGTGTTGCTCTGTACCTCTGTCTCCGTGGGCCGCCCCTCTCCAGGATTGTCCTTCTAGTAGGCTTCGGGGCCGAGGTTGCATCCGGTGCTGGAAGATACCTCATGTTATCTTCATAAATGAACCAGCTCCGAAGGCCCAGCCTTGCAACCCCAATAAACTAGTATTGCCAGCGAGCACTGCTGTCGTCCTCCGTTCCCTGGATTGCTGGTGGATTGGGCCTTTTTAACCTGCTCTCTGGACTGCTAAGGAACGCTCTATGAATTTGTACCTGTGAACCCCACGAAACTGAGTGGGGGTTTTTTTGTTGTTTTGTTTCTAGTTTTTATTTTTCGTTTTTAAAGATTTATTATGTACACCGTGTTCTGTCTGCATGTTTGCCTTCAGGCCAGAAGAGGGCACCAGATCTCATTATAGATGGCCTTCTCCCGGCCCATTTTTCTTTCTTTTTAAGATAGGGTCTGTATAGCTCTGATTGGCCTGGTGGCTGGTCTCGAACCCACCACAGTCCCTCTGTTTCAGCCTCCCTTGTGCTGAGAGTCGCTGGGATTTCAGGCGTGCACGCCCACACCGAGCTCGAGTGCAAGTTTAGCACATCCATATTTTTTTAAGGCTGTCCAGTTAACTATGGCCCCAGTCTAGGATTATAAGCGCAAGCCACCATGTCTTGCTTTCCCGCCTTTTCTCTCATCCTGGGTTTTTGGTTTGGTTTGGTTGCTTTGTTTTGGTCTTGAGGAGGACTTTAAAGAAGTCCTCCTTCAGATAGTAGTTGCTCCTCTGGGGGCTTCCTGTATCGCACATCTCGGCATGTTTTGGTGTGGTCTGTGTGCCCCTTTAAAGCTCTGTGCCTAGCCAGGCAGTGGTGGCGCACTCCTTTAATCCCAGCACTCCAGAGGCAGGCGGATCTCTGTGAGTTCAAGGCCAACCTGGTCTACAAGAGCTAGTTCCGGAGAGGCTCCTCGGAAAACAAAGACATAAATAAGCAAGCAAGCTTCACTCCAAGACTATCTCAGAGAACAAAAAGATATCAATAAATAAAGCTCCAAGACCGGGCGTCCTCAGAGGCAGGGTCCTGTTCACTAGGATTTCTAGTCCCCAGGTATATGTGTGTTGGAGAAAGCATGGGAAAGTCTCACCGATTCCTTTCCAGGTGTCCCACTGCTCAGTAGCAAAGACACCGCATGTGTTTGCTGAGGAACGGGGTGCAGCCAGGGTTCCCAACGGATGTGGGAAATAGCTAAGACGAGGCCACCCACTTGCCACTACCTCTCCCCCAGTGCATAGCCAACTTTCCTCAGAAATCTCACACCGTACTCGCCATAAAGCATTTAATTTTTATCGCAGGGACTGTGTTCTGGGCCCAGGGTCGGGGAGGGAAGCCTTCCAGGCGGGCTGCTGGTGGGTTCTGTCTTTGGGGGGCTCTGAGAAGAGGAATCCATTTCTACTCCAAATGACCGGTGGCTCCTTAAAGACACAGATGGAGATCAATGGGCTCCACAGCGCCCTACCCCATGCTCAGTGCAGTCTTTCACCCCATGCGTCCAAATCTAACTCCTCTGCTTGGTGGCTGTGAGTCTCTGGGAAGTGACATCCCTCCTGCAGTCACGGGGTTGTTTTGGACTGTTTTATGTTTTACAGTAAACTAAGTCTTAAAATCCCGGCTCTATACCATATTATTTATTCTAAGGTGTCAGGGGCAGTATCGGGTGACAGTTGGCACCAGCTGCTTGGCGTCTTCTTGCTCAGGGTTGCAGACTAGCTTTTAGACTCATTTGTTCCTGTGTCCTGAGTAAGGCCTACTCTGGTCTCATTGGGAGGTGGGAACAATAACCTCAGCCCCCCTTCCGGGTGACATGGAGAACACTAGGAGGACCAGCGGCTGGCGTGGCTGCCCTGTCCTGCCTCACCTGTGTTT
The DNA here is from genome assembly GCF_014885135.2 of Alexandromys fortis. Taxonomy (NCBI): domain Eukaryota; kingdom Metazoa; phylum Chordata; class Mammalia; order Rodentia; family Cricetidae; genus Alexandromys; species Alexandromys fortis. Next base: position 15,525,278 of record NW_026067909.1, read on the forward strand.
CCGGGAGAGGCCCTGCACGTTGCCTGCCTCTGCCAGCAGCTGTTCCTCGTCTACTCCCAATGCTGACAGTACCTGGGAGAAGCGCCGATTCACTGTGAGTCTGGCGTTGGTCTGACAAGAGAAAAGAAAGGTTCCTCTTCTTCACCAAGGCTGCTGGGGCCACTGTGGGGCTCTGATCATTAAGAAGGGGGTCCCAAGCCTTCTGGGGGGACCCTCAGGGCCCCACTCCAATTTTGTTTCATTGCAAGGCAGTTCCTTTCGGGGAGTGAGGGAGGGGGCTGTCTGCCTACACAGGTGTTAGCCCTCACCTGCATGGCCTGCTGGAACAGGAAGGGCCGGGCCTGCACCCTGTGCTGGATGCCCTGCAGCTCTGCCTGGTACTCAGCAAAACGCTGTCGCTCCTTGCGCCTGTAAGAAAGGTCCTCTGGGTAGCTGCCCATGGACACACCCCAGGCCAGAGGCTGCTGGTTCTCACTGGAGCCTATTAATATAACGGTTCCTCCTGACGCTTACAAAACTATTCCATTCCCATTCTGGCCCTGTATTTCGTGGGTGGGATTATTAGGGTGGGACTTATTTGCCCCATTTTGCTGATGGCTCAGGAAGGTCACCTGAACTTGTCCAAGGTTGTAGGATTGAGCACCTGTCCCAAGTTTAGGTTGTGCATCCGGGGCTTGCCCTACCTTCTGGAGGGAACCAGTTCTGGCTTCTGAGCTCTTTTTGCACAGCCCCCCCCCCCCCCCGCTTCTCCCCCTCTTGCAGGTCAGGAAATGACGAAGAGTATTGTGCACAAAGGGGCATCTCCCAGAGCTGGTGTCTAACATTTGGGAAGCCGAGCAGTAGAACTGCCTGAACTCAGAGCTAATCTGGGCTACAGAGTAAGCTCCAGGCCAGTCTGGATTGCAGAGTGCGATTCTATCAAAAACAAAAAAGATCTGGGCTGCACGAGAGAAAAACTTACTGTTTACAAAAATCAGCCTGAGAATGTTAAGATGGCGCAGCAGGTCATTGTGCTCACCACACTTAGGGCTGGCAGCTTTCGTTCAAGCTCCAGAGTTGTCCTCTAACTGCCCTATCTGTGCTTTGACAAGAGCTCCTTTTCCTTCCGCGTGACCCACAACCCCGTAATTCCAGCATTCGTCAGGCAGAAGTGTTGGGATAAATTTATGAACACTGTATGAAAATGTGTCTGTGCCTAAGGCACTTCTGATTGGTTTAATGAAGAGCGGAGTGGCCAATAGTTAGGCAGGACTTCTAGGCAGAGATAGGAACTCTGGGACAGAATCTGAGGTGGGAGAGTCACAAGTCAGATGCAGAGCAAGTTGGACATACAGTACTGAGGAGAGGTGAGGAGCCACCTGGCAGAATGTAGATGAATACAAATGAGTTAATTTAAGTTTTAAGAACTAGTTGGGAACAAGCTTAAGCTAAGGCCAAGCTTTCATAATTAGTAAGAAGTCTCTGTCTTCAGGAGCTGGTGGTTCAAAGAAAGACCTGCTACACAGGAGTAGGAAGATATGAAATTCTGTCTGCTACATAGTTCTAGACCAACCTGGGCTAGCTGAGACTACAAGTCTGCTCCTCCAGCCCAGTGTTAACACTGCCTCTGACCTCACTCCTCCGAGGACTAGACATCTGTCAGTTAGTGCACATAGGACGTGCCCAGCATGGAGTGGCAGAATCCACAGATGGGATGAGAGGGATAAGCAGATAAGGCTTGAAACTCGTGCTAGACTCTCAGGTATGTACGTCAGACACCCAGGGAAGGCCCTCCCGTGCTAGGCCAGAGAAGGAAGCTTCCTCACTGGAGGACGACAAAACAAAACAACATCCGCTAGGAAAACCATGCCAGGACCACAAGCTCCAACTAAGAAGAACCTTCACCAATAAGAAGAGACTTTGAGAGGTTACAAGTGTGAAGGCATTAGGACTCTGCCTTTTGCTTGATGTCCTTTGTGCTGTTGTTCTTGTATAGTTTGGGGTTTTGTTTTTTGAGACAGGACCTCACTATGTAAACCAGGCTAACCTGGAACTCATTCCCAAGAGCTGGGACTAAAGGTATGTGCCTCTGTGGCGGCCATCTTCCTTTTTTTAAGATAGGGTCTCTCACGATGCTGGAACTCACCACCTAGGCTAGACTGGGGGTGGTCAGCAAGCCTCCGTGCCAAGCACTGAGGCTGTAGGGCCACACAGCTGCACCTGGGTTCACTTTGTTATATTTTTAATTTAAAAAAACATGAATGCTAAGGATTCAGCCCGGGCCTCATGCAGTAAGCACCTTGCTGGCTAAGCCGTCCCCCAGGCTTCTACTCATTCAGGTTCTAGAGACTGGATTGCGCTTTGTAGTCTAGACTAACCTGAAGCACAATCCTCCTGTCTCAGCCTCCCAAATGCTAGAAGTACAAATAATAATAATAATTAAAAAATGAAATTGACACAAGAAGACGGACTCAGCTTAGGTGACCTGAGCCCTGCCAAGTCCTTGGTGCCGTGCTGCAGCACCAGAACCCTCTTCCGACAGGAAAGCCAAAGAAAAGCAGGCCCGGAGAGGGCCCACAGGTGGTCAGGTCACGGGCTCAAACGACTGTACTCAGTCACGTTGTCTATGGCATGAGGTTGGGCCTTTGCAGGGACTCCCGTGTGTCCTGTCACTGAAGATCAAGCACTAAGGCACCCAGTGTAGCCAGGTAACTGGTAGCTCTAAAGCAAATGGCCCTAAGAGAGACAAACATGGACCCGCCTAGGAAGGAGAAAAAGACAGGATCTCCTGAGTAAATCAGGAGCACGCGGGGCAGAAGGGAGGGTAGAAGGGGAGAGGGGAGGAAAGAAGCGGAGTGGGGGAAAGTGTATAGTTCAATTAAAAACAATAAATAATTTTTTTTTAAAAAAAGAAAGTCCCCAAAGAGAGAGGGGCACTATTAGGAGGGGTGGCCTTGTTGGGTAGGTATGGTCTTGGAGGAAGTACATCACTATGGAGTCAGGCTTTGAGGTCTCATATATGCTCAAGCCATGCCCAATGAGACAGTGCACTTCCTGTTGCCTGCACAAGATATAGAACTGTCAGCTACTTCTCCAGACCTATGTCTGCCTACCTGCCGCCAAGTCCCGCCATGGCGATAATGGACTAAACCTTTGAATTGTAAGCCACCCTCTTAAATATTTTCCTTTATAAGAGTTGGCATAGCCTGGTCTACAAGAGCTAGTTCCAGGACAGGCTCCAAAACCACAGAGAAACCCTGTCTCGAAAAACCAAAAAAAAAAAAAAAAAAAAAAAAAAAATCCCCAAGACCATGAGGCCNAAAAAAAAAAAAAAAAAAAAAAAAAAAAAAAAGAGTTGCCATAGTCATGGTGTCTCTTCACAGCAATGCCAACCCTAAGACAGTAACCAAACAACTGCCAGGGCTTCCTTCAGGCCTCTGTAGCACTGTGTGGGTACTTGGCACTACCTAACTCATGGCCCATTAAGAGGAATGATTTGTGAAGTGGCTTCCTAGAAATATAGTCTAAGGTGGAGTGATACAAGCCTTAATCCCAGCACTCGGGCTCAGGAGGATTGCTACATATTCAAGGCCAGCTTGGTCTAGATAGTGAGTTCTAAGACAGCCTGGGCCTCCAGGCTACAGAAGAAAAAGAGCTAGGCAGAGCGGCACCTTTGATCCCTGGACTTAGGAGACAGGTGGAAGGATTTCTGTGACGGCCTGCGTGTGTACCTGCATGGCTCCCAGGCCCACCAGGGGTACATAAGAGACCCTATCTCAAAAAGGGGGCAGCGAAAGCATGGAAAGACCTTGAAGCTCATTATCCCAGCTGGCCATGCGTACTGTCTCCAGGAGGGGAGCCCCTGGGACCATTTATCACATAACTATCTCTAAAATCTTCAACATTTTAAATATATATATCTTATATGTATGAGTGTTTAGCCTGCATGTATATAAGTGTACCATATGTGTGCCTAGTCTTTGCAGAGGCCAGAAGACGGTGTTGGATTCCCTGGAACTGGAGTGACAGACAGTTGTGAGTTACCATGTGGGTGCTGGGAACTGAACCCAGGACCTTTGTAAGGGCAGCAGGCTCTTAACCACTGAGCCATCTCTCCAGCCACTCAACAATTTATTTTTGAGACAGGGTCTCCCTGGCTTTCCTATGATTCACTAGACCAGGCTGACCTCAAATCCCAGCAATCTACCTGCCTCTGCCTCCAGAGTGCTGGAATTAAAGGTGTGAGCCACCATGTCCAAACATCCTGGACTTTTATAAAGGAATGTCTGGCACCAAGAAACCAAAACATAAGACTTGAAATCATGACTGTGCACAGAATCTGAGAATCTAATATTTGAATCTAATCTATTCACCCACCTCTTCTCCTCAGCTTCTCCATTTGTAAAATGCAGCTGAGGGGCCTGGCCAGGCCGCTGTGGGGTCTCGCAGCCTGCCACCCAGCTCAGCCTCCCTGCCGTGCCCCAGCCAGGCCCTCCGAAGCCGGCCTCCTACCTCAGCTCCTCTAGTTTGCGCTGAGCGGTCAAGGCCCCTCGGCTCCCTCTGGGCGTGTAGGCTGCCAGACAGCGGGCCACCTTCTGCTGCACCTGGTGCTCCCGCGCCCTGCGCATCTCAGCCTGCTGCCGCTCTTCCAGCTGCTGCCGTTCCCAGGCCTGCAGCAGGTTTCTGGGAAGGAAAGGGAGAGGTCCAAGAGGCATCAGGAGATTCAAGGAAGGTCAGGGAAGCCTAGAGGAACACATAAGCCTTGGAGTGGGGAGGGGGCTGTATCCTGGGAAACAAATGGCATTAGTGATGGTAGCCAGGCTCCACGGAGCCTACAGCCAGCTTAAAGCCTTTCCCTCTTCTTCAGCAGAGAGATCCAGTTCTTTTCTTTGTTTATTGTTTTGTTTTTTCAAGGCACAGTTTCTCTCTGTAGCCCTGGCTGTTCTGAAACTTGCTTTGTAGATCAGACTGGCAGGCTGGACTCAATTTCAGAGATTTGCCAGCTTCTGCTCATGAGTGCTGGGATTAAAGGCGTGTGCCACCACCATCCAGCTTTAGATCCAGTTCTTAACTCTTGGCTCAGGCCTCCTGAGCACTGTAGAGCTCAGCGGAGGCTTCCTGGGCTGTGAAGAGCTCAGACCACAGCCTGGGACCCTTTCTGCATCGCTCCGTTACCTTGCCCAGCAGCTGTCTTTGAGAAGGGCAGGTCTCTAACCCTTTCCTCCACAGCAGTGAGGTTAGTCCCTAACAGCTCAAGGCACAGATGGATGGATAAATGTGTGGGAAAAAATAAAATTGTTGAAGGGATCAAGATGTGAACATGTGGGCAAAAAGTGTGGATAGCTGAACAGCAAGTAGACAAGCCTGGAATATTCTTCCCTAGATATTATGGACAGTTTGCTCTCATCAGTCTTGTCTGTAGTGAAATGTCATGGCTCCCAGAAAGACTTCCCCTTGGCCACTCTGCCTCCTTTCTAGGAATCTCCGTCTCTAGCTACATACTTCATTCTTTCATTTCTTATGTATCCCTGGCTGGCCTCAAACTCTTTCTATAGCTGAGAATGACCTTAAACTTCTGAACCTCATGCCTCCACCTCCAGAGTGTTGGGATTACAGGCTGTACCATCACCTGGGCTTTAAAGCTTTCTTAACAGAAGAAAGGACTGGAAATATCATGTGTCCCAATTTGATAAGAAACCATTAACTGCCAGGTGGTGGTGGGTCACACCTTTAATCCCAGCACTCGGGAGGCACAGACAGGAGGATCTCTAATCTGAAGCCAGCCTGGTCTACAGAGCAAGTTCTAGGACAGACAGGACTACACAGAGAAACCTTGTCTCAGAAAACCAAAATAAGAAAAAAAGAAAGGAAGGAAGAAAAGAAGAGAATGATCCTGCCTCAGAGTGGTAGGAGAGAACCAGGGAACCAGGTCCTGCCACTATCCACACATGCCAACACTCACACAAAATAAATTTAAAAACAGAAAATAAAAAAAAAGATTAAGCATTGTGATATACATTATGATAGAACACAGGAGGCTGAGGCAGGAGAATTACAGCGAGTTCAATGCCCATTGGAATACATAGCTAGTACCAGACATGGCAATTTGTGCCTAAATGGCAAGACTTCCTTCAAACAAAACATCTGACAAAAGAGCATCACTGTCAGCAGGGGTCTACAGTAGGTGGGTATATAAAAACAGTACAGGGGGTGGGAGTGTTAGAGCACTTGCTTCTCCTCCAGGGGCCCCCGCTCACAGCCATCCACAACACTCATTCACATGAAATAAATAAATCTTAGGGCTGGGGAGATTACGCAGTAGGTAACAGAAGAGGTAGGTTCAATTCCTAGCACCCACACGCTAGCTACTTAATAACCAACTTCAGTCCCAGAAGATCCAGTGCCCTCTTAGGCCTTCCTGTGCATGAAGCACATTCATGGTACATGCACCAGACATGTATGTGGTACACAGACATACATGCAGTCAAAACACCCACACACATAAAATAAAAATAAATTGTAGAGCACGATAAAAATCAATAAAATAAATGAAAATTAATTTAGAAATATTTTTTAAAAAATACTACAAAATCTTTGTGTTTTTTTTTTAAATTATTTAGCTTTCTTTTATGTGGATTGGTGTGATGGTATCAGATCCTGGAACTGGAGTTACAGACAGTTGTTAGCTGTTAGCTGTTATGTGGGTGCTGGGAATTAAACCCGGGTTCTTTGGAAGAACAGCCAGTGCTCTTAACCGCTGAGCCATCTCTCCAGCCCCTTAAAAATAATTTTTGTTTTATTTTTCTGGACAGAGTTTCTCTGTGTAGCTTTGGAGCCTGTCCTAGAACTCACTCTGTAGACCAGGCTGGCCTCGAACTCACAGAGATCCGCCTGCCTCTGCCTCCTGAGTGCTGGGATTAAAAGTGTGCGCTGCTACCACCTGGCACTAAAGAATAATTTTTAAAAATATTTTTTAAGATTTATTTATTATGTATAGTGTGTTCTGCCTTCATGTATGCTTACAGACCAGAAGAGGCCACCAGAGATCATTACAAATGGTTGTCAGCCATGTGGTTGCTGGGAATTGAACTGCTGAGTCATCTCATCAGCCATAAAAAATAATTCTTAAAAAAGTATAAAAAACAAACCAGCCAGGTGTGATGGCACACACTTTAATCTCAGCACTTGAGAGACAGAGTCTGAAGCCAGTGTGGTCTACAGAGTGAGTTCCAGGACAGCCAGGGCTACACAGAGAAACAAATCTATCCTACAATATAGTGGTTATGATTTTTCACAAGATTTACGGTGGATTTGAAAATCGCTAAGAGATTAAATTTTAAGTGTTCATTTTAGAAAATATGTATGCTAATACACATTTTAATTAGTTTGATGTAGCCATACATACACATAATTTTAAACTAATGAAGAGTAAATCTGTAAGAAAGGGTTATTAGGGTACTCTGAGACTCTGATGACCAAGGGTGGTGGTGCAGATCTGTAATCCCAGCACCGAGACAAAGGCAGAAGGATCCAGAAGGATCAGAAATTCAAGGTAGCTCCAGCTGCATGATAAATTCAAGGCCAGCCTGAGCTACATGAGACTGGGCTTCAATACCTCCTCTCATCAGAAAAAAAAAATGCTGATAATATGAATTTGAATTTTCCCCAGCCTCACATGCCACTTCTTCTTTTTTCCAGAACGAGTTTGGATATTTATTTAGTTATAGAGGGGAAGGGGAGAAGGGGGAAGAGCAGAGAGGCAGAGAGAGAGAGAGAGAGAGAGAGAGAGAGAGAGAGAGAGAGAGAGAGAAACAGAGGGACCTCACATGCCACTTCTAATCGGTCCCCAAGTCAGGGTCTAAGAATCTCAGGGCTGGGCCAGCAAGATGGCTCAGGTCAGGAACTTGCTGCCAATCCTGACAACGTAAATTCAATCCCCCAGGCTCACATGGTGGAAGGAGAGAACTAAGTCCCTCAAGTTATCTTCTGACCTCCATATGCCTGCATATGTAGACAACAGACAAAATATATATTTTTTTTTAGATTTCATGACTGATGATATAGCTCAATAGTAGAGCCTAGCATTCTTGAGACCCCACCCCTCAACACACACAAACTAGGTTTCTATAGAACTCTGGAGTGGGTCCCCTTCTCTCCATCCACACCGGCATATGGTTCAGGCCCTCATCATCCCTTGGCCAACAGTTGCCTCCAGGCTTCTCTGAGCCAGTAGTCTCTTGTTCTAGCCCAAGTGTAGCAACTGGAACTAAACACATTGGCCATCCATTTTCTTTTGTAGACCTTGGACTTCAGACTGGCCCAAGTCTTCCCTCCCTCCTGTCCTGAGGACTCACAAGAAGACAATATATGTTACATCAATAGGCTGAAGGATGGGGCTGGAGAGATGGCCCAGAGGTTAAGAGCACTGGCTGCTTTTCCAGAAGTCCTGAGTTCAATTCCCAGCAACCACATGGTGGCTCACAACCATCTGTAATAAGATCTAGTGCCCTCTTCTGACCCGCAGGCAGAACACTGTATATATAATAAATAAATCTTTTTTTAAAAAAAAATATAGGCTATGGGGGGGGGGGCTGGAGAGATGGCTCAGCCGTTAAGAGCATTGCCTGCTCTTCCAAAGGTCCTGAGTTCAATTCCCAGCAACCACATGGTGGCTCACAACCATCTGCAATGAGGTCTGGTGCCCTCTTCTGGCCTTCAGGCATACATGCAGACAGAATATTGTATACATAATAAATAAATTAAAAAAATATAGGCTGTCGGATGGATAGGAGAAAAGAAAGGATGAAAAGTGGCGTGTGTCAATGCAGTAGGACAAGGAGACAGATGGACATTATCAAGAGAAGGCTGGGTGGATGATCAGGAAACCTGGTGAATGGGTGAACTAGGAAGAGACTCACATGTAAAACTGGTCTCTTCCTACCCTCGCCCTCAGTTCTTGCCCAACTTCCTCTTTTCCCTCACCTGGTGGCCTCCTGCCGTTTATGGAAGGTGCGATTGGGGAAGTTGGTAGATAAGTAACTTTCATCATCTCCCAAGATAGGGGTCCTCCTACCCCTGGTAGAGGCCTGGACGGCTGCCCGCAATGCGTTCCAGGTCTGCTTTTGAGGACCTGTGAATGGGGAAATCAAATCAAGATCACGTCGTCTCCTGGGTCACTGGGAGTCCTATCCAACAACCAGACAATCCCTAGCTCACCCCAGCCTCTACTACTTATCCCTACCACCACCCCAACCTTCCGAGTGCAGGTCTCCCACAGCTTCCGGCACCTCAAGCCTCCTGGCTGCGCTCACCACAATCCAATTCCTCCTGTAACTGCCGGTGTAGCCGCTCTAGGTCCCAGGGCCCCCTCAGCTCCTTGGCCCTTGACTTCTCCTTCTGCAGCTTTCGGAGGCTGTTGGAGCTGGAGCTGCTTCCCTGGCTGTGGCCCTGCAGCTCCCCTTCCGATGCCTTTTCTCCAAAATTCCTCCCCTTATTATGAGAGCTGCCTTTCCTCCTGTGGGGGGCGCTGTGTTCCTCCTCCTCCTCTGTCACCTCTGAGATCCACTCCTCCTCCGAGATCAAGCCCCGCCCCGGGAGCTGGGGCAGTTCCCCAGGGCTCAGAATCTTCTCTGTCTCCTCTGCATCCTGGCCTTCGACCTCCGAGGCATCCTCACACTCTGACCCTGACCCTTTTCCTGGTGGCCAGAAGCCACCCTGGCTGCTTCGCTCCAGCCCTTGGCTCTCTGCTTTGCCAAGAGGGGGGGTATTGCTGCCCCAGGCCCCCATCTGATTTCTCCTCTCCAGGTTTTGTACTTCTGTCTTCTGGCAGAAGCCAAGGTCTTCTGAGAGGCTGCTTACTGACTTGCGCCTGGACTTGAGCTGGAGCCCAGCTGGGGACAAAAGCGGGGCTCGGTGGCCGTGGGCCACGCAGGAGCTTGGCTGAAGCAGAGCCTGACCATCTATGATGAAGCTCTCCCAGGCCCACTGGAAAGGAAAGGAAGGTTTCCGAGCAGGTGAACTGAACAGACTGAAGGAGAGGACAGAAGTCAGTGAGGGTCCCCAGTCCATCCACACACACACCCACCCCCACACACACCCACCCCAGTCCATCCCCAGTCACTTACTCTTCGGCCTCCACTGAGCTTTGTCCTTTCTTGTTCCGCCTCCGGGTCTTGCGTTCTTTCTTTGTCCTCTGCCCTGCACTCTGAGACCTCTGCAGCTGGCAGCTCTGGCTCTGAAGGCTATCGCCACTTCCAAGACTTGCCTGGACAGGACCGGGGAGAGGACAGCTTCTGTACCACTCTGCACCTCTCCAGGGGCTTCCCCCTTTCCATGCTGTCCCTAAAACTCACTGCCTCTTCTGTTATAATAGCAAAAGCTGGGGCTGGAGAGATGGCTCAGCGGTTAAGAGCACTGACTGTTCTTCCAAAGGACCTGAGTTCAATTCCCAGAAACCACATGGTGGCTCACAACCATCTGTAATGAGATCTGGCGCCTTCTGCCCTGCAGGCATACATGGAGGCAGACTTTCTATACATAATAAATAAATAAATAAAATCTTTAAAAAAAATAGCAAAAGCTGCAGACAAAGCTGGGGAGGTAACTCACAAGGTAAAGGCAATTGTCACTAAGCCTGACAACCTGAGTTTGATCCCTGAGACCCATGTGATAGGAGAGAACCAACACCTACATGTTGTTCTCTGACCTCCACTTGCACACACACACACGCACGTGCATGCAAATAAAATAAAAAGCTGTAGATGCTTAGGCACCAGACCTTTAGGGAGTTACACTTTTGACCTTCCCAAAAACACCCAAGGAAGTGGGGCTTGTTATTACCCATTTGCAGGCAGAGTTAGGCTCTTGCATTTCCAAGAGGAGAGGCCACCTGACTGGTGAGTGGTGGGGCTGGGACCAATACATGTTGTCACTGTTTCCAAATCCCAAATTTGTCACCATTGAACTCTTGTGAAAGAAGTGTCCAAATGTTCCCAGCACACGGAGATAATAATTGCCCTGACTTAATTATTGTATACATAGGGTTATCATACTGATCCCCATCAATAGATCTTATATTGCTGTTGTTAGTTTTTGCTATTTTGTTGAGATAGGAGCTAAGGATGGTCTCAAACTCACTGTGTAGCTAAGGATAGCTTTTGTTTTGTTTTGTTTTGTTGTTTGAGACAGTTTCTCTCCTGTCCTACCCTGGCTGTCCTGGAACTCGCTCTGTAGACCAGGCTAACCTCGCACTCACAGCGATCTACCTGCCTCTGTCTCCTGAGTGCGGGCATTAGCAGGCATGCGCCACCCCTGCATGGCGGAGGGTAACTCTGACTACTGCTTCTCGGGCCTTCACCTCCCAAGTGCTGGAATGACAGGCTTAGGCTGCACCAGCATGTCTTCTTTAAATCTAGGAAACTGTCTGGGTGTGATGACACATGCCTGTGACCCCGGATACCAGGAAACTGAGATGGGAGGCTTGTGAGGTCTAGGACAGCCCAGATAATTTGGTGGGAGCCCACCAAACAAACAAATCCTCCACCACCACCTCCCAAACAAAACAGCAACAGCCAAGGCTAGCATTCTTTTGGCTGTCACACAGGGCTCTGGACTTAGTGCAACAAAAGTGGAAGAAAGTGATTTATTTCCTAAAAGCCCTTTCTGCCCTGCCATGTTCCCAAATTGCTCCATCTGTCTGTCCTCTGTGTACCTGCCCCAGGCTTTCCTAACTGTTACCAGAATCTTAATTCTAGTCTTATGTTTCCTTGAGACCTCAGGCAGCCCTAGCTTCTCTTGGCCGAAGATGCTGCTGAGCAGTTGGAAGTTCCCCAGCTGGGCCTGCCTCCCTCACCTGCTCCTCCGGAGAGATGCTTGATAGAAGTTTGAACAACCCTGTGGCCGTCCCTGGAGCCAAGGGCTCTGTGCTCTGCTTTGGTCTCTCCGATATGGTCCTGGCCAGCAGTTGGACAGGGGTTAGCATATTGGTACCCTGCCGTCTCCCACGTCCATCTGCCAGCTCTGGAACTGCCCTCTCTGCCATCTCCATGACAACCAGGCTATGACCAGTCTGAATGACTCTAGCAAGAGTACTAGGTAGGGGTCAGCCAGGACGTATGATGCTGACTTCCTTCCAGAGATGGTGTTCAACAGGCCCAGGACTGCACTCTGCCTCTGCCTCCTGGACTGGTGTAGGCTCCCTACCTCTTTAGGCCTATGTTTGCCTATCTGTTGTGAAAGGAACATCAGAACTTGTCATCTCAAAGGGCCCTCAAGTCCTGTGAAGATGTCCACACAGTTGATACGTGAGGCATGTCATGTTCCTCAGCCTGCCTTCAGCTTGGTTGAGCCTCATCAGTGATGTGGGATTCCCCTCTGTATGCAGTGAATATGTTTTAATACCATTGGTTAATAAAGAAGCGGCCTCAGCCTATGGCAGGACAGAATAAAGCCAGGTGGGAAATCCAAACAGATATATAGAGAGAGTAGATGGAGTCAGGGAGATGCCACGTAGCTGCCAAAGGAGAGAGACGCCGCCAGAGCCTTTCTGGTAAGCCACAGCCTTGTGGCGATACACAGATTAATGGAAATGGGTTAATTTAAGACATAAGAGCTAGAGGACACAGTCAACAAGAAAAAAACAACAGCCTACAGAATGGGAAAAGATTTTCACTAACCCCACATCAGACAGAGGTCTGATCTCCAAAATATACAAAGAACTCAAGAAATTGGACACCAAAAGAACACATAATCCAATAAAAAAAAATGGAGTATAGACCTAAACAGAGAACTCTCAACAGAGGAATCTAAAATGGATGAAAGACACTTAAGGAAACGTTCAACATCCTTAGTCATCAGAGAAATGCAAATCAAAACAACTCTGAGATTCCATCTTACACCTGTAAGAATGGCCAAGATCAAAAACATTGATGACAACTTATGCTGAAGAGGTTGTGGGGAAAAGGGAACACTTCTGCATTGCTGGTGGGAATGCAGGCTGGTACAACCCCTTTGGATGTCAGTGTGGCGATTTCTCAGAAAATTAGGAAACAACCTTCTTCAAGACTCAGTAATACCACTTTTGGGTATATATCCAAAGGATGCTCAATCGTGCCACAAGGACATGTGCTCAACTATGTTCATAGCAGTTTTGTTTGTCATAGCCAGAACCTGGAAACAACCTAAATGCCTCTCAACTGAAGAATGGATAAGGAAAATGCGGTACATTTACACACAGAGTACTACACAGCAGAAAAAAATGATGACAGCTTGAATTTTGCAGAAAAATGGATGGATCTAGAAAACATTATTTTGAGTGAGGTAACCCAGACACAGAAAGACAATCATCACATGTACTCACTCATAGGTGGTTTAAACATAAAACGAGGAAAACCAGCCTACAAACCACAATCCCAGAGAACTTAGACAACAGTGAGGACACTAAGATTATTTGGGTCTGGGCAGCCGAGAAATGAATGAACGGTCTCCATTTACACATGAGATCTTATACAATTACTCTGTTCTCCAAGCCTCTGGCTGAGCCAGTCCACTGGATAGCATGCCCTCCAGAGGCAGCAAGTAAGTCAGAGCTGAGAATGGCTGAGCTTTGATCTTAGATTTTCTGGGTGTGCCTGTGTGTATATGTACTTTGCTTTTGTTTTGATTTTTCTATGGATTTTGTTGTTTTGTTTATGTTTATTTTATCTTAGGCAGTGTCTCACATGTAGCCCTAGCTGGTTAAAAGTCACTATGTAGACCAGGCTCTCCTTGAACACACAAAGTTCTGCCTGCCTCTGCTTCAATAGCACTGGGATTAAAATCATGTGCTACCATGCCCTCAAGTTCTCAGCTTTCTCTATGTGGATGCTGGGAATCTAACTCAGGTTCTTATGACTGGGTAGCCACTGAGGCACCACTGCAGCTTCATCCCCCTTTTTATTTGGTTTTAGGATTGGAACACAAAGCCTCATGAATCCTAAGTGCACACTCAGCCCTGAGCACCGCCACAGCCCTCCCACTGAGTGCACACTCACTCAGCCCTGAGCACAGCCACAGTCCTCCCACTGAGTGCACACTCAGCCCTGAGCACAGCCACAGCCCTACCACTGAGTGCACACTCACTCAGCCCTGAGCACAGCCACAGCCCTCCCACTGAGGGCACACTCAGCCCTGAGCACAGCCACAGCCCTCCCACTGAGTTTTTTGTCTTTTTCTTACTGTTTTGTAGGAGATTTTTGTTTGTTTCTTTAAGCAGTGTCCCGTATAGCCCAGGCTGGCCTCATGCTCTATGTGTAGCTGAGGATAGCTTTGAACTTGTTCTTCCCGCTCCCTTCCTGAGTGCTGAGATTACCAGCCGGCATCGCGGAGTCCGGCCAGTATCGCCATGTCTGGGTGGAGTCTTAGCCTATAACCTTCTTCATTGGTTTTGGAACAATTGAAGTTTGTATTATTTTGTGCCCAGTACTCTAGAAGAGCAGTCAGTGTTCTTATCCTCTGAGCCGTCTCTTCAGTCCTGTCAATGTGACCCACATTTTGCCCCTTTTGAAGACCCTGTCCTTGTCAGAAATATAAACAAATTAAAGTTGAACTTTTCTTCCTTTCCTTTTCCTTCCTTCCTTCCTCCCAGAAAGAGTCTCATATCATCCTGGCTAGCTTTGAACTACTTACACCGACAATGATAAACTTGAACTTCTGATCACCTTGCCTCTACCTCTCTGGCTCCAGCTTACAGATGTGCATGCACCACAACGCCTCATTTATTCGGTGCTGAACATTGAACCCACAGTTTTATACATTCTAGGCAAACATCCTACCTACTGAAACATGCCCCCAGCTCTAAGGGTAGATTTATTTATTTTTATATGATTGTGTATGTAGGGCGGGGTGTGTGCCCCGGGACACACGTAAACATAGAGGACTTACAGAAGCAGTCTCTCTCCCCTTCCACCGTGCAGGTCTGGCAGTTAAACTTAGATCATCAGGTTTGGTGGCAAACACCTTTGCCTGCTGAGTCATTTTGCCAGTCCCCCGTGGTGGATTTTGAGGGAGTAAGTTGGTAACAACATTGATTTGGAAAGAAATGGTATCCTGCTGAGATCCTAGGCCTGCCCTGCACTAGTGAACCGTTGTCTCCGTTTTCTTCCTCCTCCTCCTCCTCCTCCTCCTCCTCCTCCTCCTCCTCCTCCTCCTCCTCCTCCTCTTCCTCCTCCTCCTCCTCCTCTTTTTTTTAAATGATTGTCCCAGACAGGGTTTCTCTGTGTAGCCCTGACTGGCCCAGAACTCACTCTGTAGACCAGGCTGGTCTTGAACTCAGAGATCTGCCTGCCTCTGTGGAGTGCTGGGCTAATGGTATGTGTCACATGCCCTGCTGAATTGTCTGCTAATTCCAGATCCGGTACTGAATGCTTCAAGGAGACTCAAGAGGCTGCTGCTGTGGTGGTGGCCCAGGGGGTCAGCAGTGCAGGTGACCTCCGTGGAGGATGGGCCTAGCAGTGAGAACTGACTGGCTCTAGGGTGAAAATGAATGGACCCTGCCAAGGGAGCTCAATAGGATGGGTCTGTGTGTGCCTCCAGGTGGAAGAAAAGTGGAGCAGTCAAAGCAGAGGCATTGCCCTTTGCTGGAGCTGATCTGTAAAGGTGGCCAGAAATCCAGGCAGTACCCGCAGACAGGAGCAGCATTTTCTATTTTTCACTTTTGATATGTGTCTGGTTATTTTGTCTGAATGTACGTTTGTGTACCATGTGCCCAGGGAGGCCAGAGAGGGTACTGGATTGCTGACACTGAAGTTATGGAGGGTCAGGAGCCACCGTGTGGGCAACAGACACTGAACCCAGGCCCTCGGCCAGAGCAGTGCATTCTGCTGGAATAGCTTTCCTCCACCGTCTGGAGCGGCTACTGCCAACTCCCTACCAGTTTCCTGCTTCTATCCCTGTGCCCCACAACAACGGGATAGCAGAATGGGATGGGGGGGTAAGAACAGGGAAGCCTGGCTTTCCCACTCCTCGGGAAAAGGGGTTCCAGCACCAGGAGAGAAGCAACTGTTCGGAGAGGTGAAACACCAAATACAAGTGAGTCAAGCCCAGAGATCTGACTACTCATAACACCAGCCATTTCTTTCCAGCCATTCATTCACTTATTCTGTCTACTAATTATTATCATGTGTGAGTGATAGGGGAGCTTCTGACAGAGCCTGTGTGTGGAGGTCAGAAGACAACTTTGTGGAGCCTCCTCTCGCTTGTCACCTTTATGTGGCTTCTGGGGATCCTGCTCAGGTCGCCACACTGTCACAGAAAGATTCTACCCGTTGAGTCATCTCCTAGCCCCTATGTTGTGGTTTAGGTGGTCACCTCTACCATCTTATATAAACGGAGACTGCTCTTTTGTTCCTGAATAATCACAGAAACTATATTAGTCACAACACTGACCTATAAGCTCAGAAGCTCGGGGTGTTTTTGTTTTTGTTTTGTTTTCTTGAGACAGGGTTTCTCTGTAGCTTTGGAGCCTGTCCTAGAACTAGTTCTTGTAGACCAGGCTGGCCTTGAATTCACAAAGATCTGCCTGCCTCTGCCTCCTGAGTTCTGGGATTAAAGGTGTGTGCCACCACCGCCTGGCTTAGCTCAGACTTCTTATTAACTAGATCTTACACCTTAAATTAACAAATTTCTATTAATCTGTGGTATTGCCATGAGGCTGTGGTCTATTGGGTAAGGTTCTTTTCTGGCGTCTTCTTGGGCAACTATATGGTGTCTCTTTGACTCCACCTACTCTCTCTATATATCTCTTTCAGCTTGGCTATATTCTGCCCTGCCATAGGCCAAAGCAGCTTCTTTATTAACCAATGGTAATACAACATATTCACAGCATACAGAGTGGAATCCCTCATCAGTCTTACTCTGGAGCCAGACTAGCCTCAAATTTTCTTAAAGGTGTAAGCCTCCACACCAGGCTAGCAGAGATTTTTTTTTTTTTTTAGTGACTTCAGGTGACCACAAGACTAACTGCTAAGGGAAGTTAAGTGGGAGATTCAGGAAAGACACTTGTTAGGGAGACAATTAGACACTTGAGCTGAGAGAAGGGATGGAACAGAAGTCAGAATACTTAGGGGTCAGGAGAGGTCAGGGAGATATGGCATGGAGACCAACAGATTAAAGTGGTCAGCAAGAACAAAGATTGTGATTGGGTGAGGTGCCACACACCTTTAATCCTGGCACTTGGGGGCAGAGGTGGGCAGATCTCCTTTATAAGTTCAAGGCCGGCCTGGTCTATATAGTGAATTCTAGAACACTCAGAGACTCTGTCTCAGAGACAAACAACCAAAAAAAAAAAAAAAAAAAAAAAAAAGCAGCAACAACAACCAAAAAAAAAAAAAAAAAAAAAAAAAAAAAAAGAGTGAAGATTGCTGAGTAAGAGAGAGCTCCCAGCCAGAGCTACAGAGAGATTAACCACAGCAAGGCCAAGGATTAGCAGGGAGCTTGGCAGCCTGCCTTGGTCCCTAGACTCATTCTCTAAAGAGGCAGGAGGAGGACGCATCACAGATTTCTGCAAGGCAGACTAGGGATATGGCTGGGGCGGCTGAACAGCTCGGTTGGTAAGGGTGCTTGACCTGATTTTGATTCCTGCATGGAAGACAAAGGACCCACATGGTAGACGAGGACAGATGCATGCTCCTCTGTTTTCTGAGTGCACCATGACATGTATCCTGCCTGCCTTCCTTTTGGTGGCACTAGGGTGTTGTAGGACATTATCTGTAAGGAATATAAAGAAACGTCTCCTCATCCCAGACAGAGAACCAACACTAGTATGGATTTGGGTGAGGGGTTACTTACTGGAGCAGAAATGAGTCAGGGACGGCTGCATTAACAGAACCCACCCCAGCATGGGAGGCCACTCAAGGAAGCTGCAAACCGGAGCTCACTGCACAGCCTGCAGGCAGCTCACATGTTAGAAAACTGCTCTTTCAGGTAACTCGGGTGCTTTCAAACAGGGTCTCACTATGTAGCCATGTCTGGCCTGGAACTTGTTATATAGACCAGGCTGGAACTCACAGATCCGTGTGCCTCTGCCTCTGGAGTGCTGGTTAAAGGCACGCATCAGGCAAAAATGTAATTCTTAACCAGAAGGGAAGGCATCTGTTCCTAAAACAAGCCCAGAGAGTAGCAATCTCCACAAAACAATTCTGCTAAGTCCCTGTCAAAATCTCAGCTGACAGGCTGGTGGGATGACTCAGCCATTAAAGGCTCTTGCAGACAAGCCTGCTGACGCAGACTCCATCCTGGGAACCCACAGGGTAGCAGAGACCTGTACATGCTGCACCACACCCCACACATGAAATACATAAGGTTTTATAAATCAATACCTCAGCTGTCTTTCCAGGTCTTGATAAGCTGACTTTAAAATTCACATGGAAACCCAAAGGACTCAGGATAGCCAGTCTTGAAACAAAACCAACAACATATCAGATGACATATTTTGCATTTTCTGATCTTAAAGTCTTGATAAAAACTTCATCCAACAGCCAGGCAGTGGTGGCACACGCCTTTAATTCCAGCACTCAGGAGAGGCAGAGGCAGGTGAATCTCTGTGAGTTTTCAAGGCCAACCTGGTCTATAGGTCGAGTTCCAGGAGATCCAGGACTACACAGAGAAAAAGTGAGGGCGGTGGTGGCACACATCTTTAATACCAGCACTTGGGAGGTGGAGACGAGACAGGTAGATCTCTGTGAGTTCGAGGCTAGCCTGGTCTACAGAGCTAGTCCCAGGGCAACTAGGGCTGTTATACAGAGAAACCCTGTCTTGAAAAAAAAAAAATCTTACCTTTTCAAGTTGTGCCCAAGCCTTGTGCAGAATGCTAGGTCACCCTCTTCCTGCCCTAGGCACCCCCGCTCCTCCCTATGTCCCCACAATGTGAGTCGCCATCTGACTTGCTATTCCTGGACGCCGTCAGCTGCCAGCTGTCTCTCCTCTTCAAACTCCAAGAACATTTTGTTTGCAGAATTACCACCATTTAAAACACTCCATCTGGCACAGATAGGCTCTTAGGTTCTTTTTTTTAATTATTGATATTTATTGAGCTCTACATTTTTCTCTGTTCCTCTCCCCTCCCCGCTTCAGCCCTCCACCAGGGTCCCCATGCTCCCAATTTACTTAGAAGATCTTGTCTTTTTCTACTTCCCCATGTAGATTATGTCTATGTAAGTCTCTCTTAGTGTCCTCACTGTTGTCTAAGTTCTCTGGGATTGTGGTTTGTAGGCTGGTTTTCCTCGTTTTATGTTTAAACCACCTATGAGTGAGTACATGTGATGATTGTCTTTCTGTGTCTGGGTTACCTCACTCAAAATAATGTTTTCTAGATCCATCCATTTTCCTGCAAAATTCAAGCTTTCATAATTTTTTTCTGCTGTGTAGTACTCCATTGTGTAAATATACCAATTTTCCTTATCCATTCTTCAGTCGAGGGGCATTTAGGTTGTTTCCAGGTTCTGGCTATGACAAACAAAACTGCTATGAACATAGTTGAGCACATGTCCTTGTGGCACGATTGAGCATCCTTTGGATATATACCCAAAAGTGGTATTACTGGGTCCTGAGGAAGGTTGTTTCCTAATTTTCTGAGAAATCGCCACACTGACATCCAAAGGGGTTGTACCAGCTTGCATTCCCACCAGCAATGCAGAAGTGTTCCCTTTTCCCCACAACCTCTTCAGCATAAGTTGTCATCAATGTTTTTGATCTTGGCCATTCTTACAGGTGTAAGATGGAATCTCAGAGTTGTTTTGATTTGCATTTCTCTGATGACTAAGGATGTTGAACGTTTCCTTAAGTGTCTTTCATCCATTTTAGATTCCTCTGTTGAGAGTTCTCTGTTTAGGTCTATACTCCATTTTTTTTTATTGGATTATGTGTTCTTTTGGTGTCCAATTTCTTGAGTTCTTTGTATATTTTGGAGATCAGACCTCTGTCTGATGTGGGGTTAGTGAAGATCTTTTCTCATTCTGTAGGCTGTCGTTTTGTCTTGTTGACCCTGTCCTTTGCTTTATAGAAGCTTTTCAGTTTCAGGAGGTCCCATTTATTAATTGTTTCTCTCAGTGTCTGTGCTGCTGGGGTTCTATTTAGGAAGTGGTTCCCTGTGTCAATGCGTTCAAGTGTACTTCCCACTTTCTCTTTAATAAGGTTCAGTGTGACTGGCTTTATTTTGAGGTCTTTGATCCATTTGGACTTGAGTTTTGTGCATGGTGATAGATATGGGTCTATTTTCATTCTTCTACATGTTGATATCCAGTTATGCCAGCACCACTTGTTAAATATGCTTTCTTTTTTCCATTTGATATTTTTTGCTTCTTTATTAAAGATCATGTGTTTGGGGGCTGGAGAGATGGCTCAGTGGTTAAGAGCACCGCCTGCTCTTCCAAAGGTCCTGAGTTCAATTCCCAGCAACCACATGGTGGCTCACAACCATCTGTAATGAGATCTGTGCCCTCTTCTGGCCTGCAGGCAGAGTACTGAGAATACTGTATACATAATAAATAAATAAGTCTTTAAAAAAATGTTAAAAAAAAAAAAAGATCATGTGTTTGGAGATGTGTGGATTGATATTCAGGTCTTCTATTTGGTTCCATTGGTCCTCCTGTCTGCTCTTATGCCAATACCAGGCTGTTTTCAGTACTGTAGCTCTGTGG
The DNA here is from genome assembly GCF_014885135.2 of Alexandromys fortis. Lineage (NCBI taxonomy): Eukaryota > Metazoa > Chordata > Mammalia > Rodentia > Cricetidae > Alexandromys > Alexandromys fortis. The sequence goes on from NW_026067909.1 coordinate 15,545,929, forward strand.
TAGAATTTGAAGTCAGGGATTGTGATGCCTCCAAAAGTTCTTTCGTTGTACAGGAATGTTTTGGCTATCCTGGGTTTTTTTCTTTTCCATTTTAAGTTGAATACCATTTTTTCGAAGTCTTTGAAAAATTTTGCTGGGAGTTTGATGGGCATTGGGTTAAATCTGTGAAATTTTATTTTTTAAATCTCCATTTAAGGGGCTGGTGAGATGTCTCAGAGGTTAAGAGCACTGGCTGCTCTTCTAGAGGTACTGAATTCACTTCCCAGCAACCACATGGTAGTTCACAACCATCTGTAATTAGATATGGTGCCTTCATTTGCCTTGCAGGTATACATGCAGGCAAAACATTGGATACATAATAAATAAATCTTAAAAACAAAACAAAAAACTTCATTTAAAAGCATTATATCACCTAATGTACTTGTTTGGCTCTTTTGGTTACCATGATCTTTAAGATTTATCTATTGTAACAAAGACTTTTTTTTTGAGATAGGGCCTTAATATGTGACTCTAACTGATCTCAAAATTGCTATATAGACCAGCCTTTCACTCACAGGAATCCTCCTGCCTCTGCCTCCTGAGTGCTGGGATTAAAGGTGTGGCAATATCCAGAACTCTCCTCACTCCTTTTCCCTGTTTTCCACATTCTTGTCACGCGCACTTACTACTGTGCATCCATGTGTTCACCGAAGACCTGGGGGTGGTATCAAGCTATTTCAGGGGAGATATAGGCATCTTTTTGCTTTTTTTAATATTTAAATTTTTGTGTATGAATGTTTTGCCTACATGTATGCTGGTGCCTGAGGATGACAGAGGAGGGCGCCTGATCTCCTGGAACTGGAGTTACAGACAATTGTGAGCCACCATGTAGGTGCTAGGAATCAAACCAAGATCCTCTGGAAAAACATGCAATGCTCTCAACTGCTAAGCTATTTCTCCAGCTCTTTGTCTGTTTTTATGTTGTATCTCTTGAACTCCTGGTCCTCCTGCTCCCATTATCAAGTGTAGGGAATACCCTGGTCTCCCTCCTCTGGCTACCATGCCCAAACGTGAGTGTTCTTGACTTGGTGAACACCAGCCTAGACCTCTCTTGGGAAGAAGTCTAAGGAGACCAGTGGATCATGGGTGAAACAACCATGGCAACAGAGTAGATTTTTCAAAGCTGGTTCCCCACTGACGTGCCCACCAGCAGGATATAATTTCTATGCCCAGGAACCTTCTCCAGCAATGGGTGAGGTCAGACTTGTCCCTTAGGCTTCTTTCTGGTGGGGACTTAGAAGCCCATCTCTCCTCTGTGTTGTAAGTTTGCTGAACAAATCTTGCAGTGAGCTGCAGGGGGCTTTCCAGTTGTCAGTGAGAGTCATAGCCTTTGGCTGACGCTGGTTGTGCCACACCCCAAGGCTCTCAGCTCAAGAACAAAGGGAAAAAACTGGACCGTGAAGGCGGCACATGCCTTTCATCCCAGCCTTCAGGAGGTAGAGGCAGGCACATCTCTGAGTTCGAGGCCAGCCTGGTCCATAAGAGCTAGTTCCAGCCTGGCGGTGGTGGCGCATGCCTTTAATCCCAGCACTTGGGAGGCAGAGGCAGGAGGATCTCTGTGAGTTCGAGACCAGCCTGGTCTACAAGAGCTAGTTCCAGGACAGGCACCAAAAACTACAGAGAAACCCTGTCTCGAAAATCAAAA
>NW_026067909.1:15548891-15579717 GCF_014885135.2 Alexandromys fortis
AAAAAAAAAAAAAAAAAAAAAAAAAGCTGATGGTCACCTAGGTTAAGTAGACTTTGTGTCCCAACACTTTTTTTTTTTTTTTTTTTTTGAGACAGGGTTTCTCTGTAGCTTTGGAGCCTGTCCTGGAACTAGCTCTTATAGGCCAGGCTGGCCTGGAACTCACAGAGATCCGCCTGCCTCTGCCTCCCGAATGTGCCACCACCATCCGGCTCTGTGTCCCAACTTTACCCAGGAGTGGACGATCATACCTGTGCTCCCATTGCTGGAGAGCTTGGGCAGGATTGTTACTATGAGCTCAGGCCTGGGCTACCAAGCTTCTATCAGACTAGTTGGGGCTATGTATAAAGACCTTGTCTCAAAAAAGAAAAGTTTAATCCCACCAAGGCCAGGTCAGCCTGGTCTACAAATTTAATTCTAGACCAATCAGAGCTACATAGTGAGACCCTCTCAAGACTCAAACCTTCCAGGGGCTCTGAACTTCCCTGTTCCAGTGACCTTCAAAGTACTGAGGATGGTGGAGCCGTAGGGCCAAGGCCCTAAAGTTATTAAAGACCAGGTAAAGCCCACCGTGAACCTTAGGTGAACAAGAGACAAACTCTAGATTTGTGGCTGTTAAATAATTCCTCCAAATACAGGTAAACATGTGTAGTACACACAGCTAGCACAGGTGAGCTCCCAATACAGGTAAACGTGTGTAGTACACACAACACAGCCAGCAGATGAGCGCCAAACGCAGGAGGAAAATCAGGGCAGAGGCACTGCAGAGCTTGTGGAAGACAAGTGAGTGCAGGTGAGCCCAGGGCCCAGCTGCACAGGCTCCAGCTCCCGACCTAAAGGTGAGCTGCCAGTCCCAGAACAAAGGGGCAGGAGAACTTGCAGGCACGGTCACAGGCTCCTGTGCTTCCCCAGGTCTTCTGTCTAGAAGCAAGGGTTTTCCAGCACCCTGGTTTCCCTAACTTCTCATCCTATGAACCCTGAGCTCTTGGGAGACAAGAGTTGCACTATGCTGCCCAGGCCAGCCTCAAACTTGAGATCCTCCCGCCTCTACTGGGATTATAGGTGCCACCACACTTGGCCCCAGAACCCACTTACTTTAACATTTTTATTTTATGTGTATGTTTGCCTGCATGAATGTATGAACATGTGTGTTGTGTTGCTGGAGGGCATTGGGTCTCCTAGAACCAAAGTTACAGATGGCTGTGAGCCTCCATGTGGGTTCTGGGAACCAAACCAGGGTCCTTGACAAGAGTGTCCGTGCTCTTAAGTGCTGAACCATCTCACCAGCCCCAGAATCCTCTGCTTTGATGGATTCTACTTGACAGGCTCTCAGGGTCTGCTAACTCCACTCTTGCTTCTGCTAGGCATGGCCTTTGCTATGGTGTCCTGTGTGTTTACCTTCCCTGGGTCTGTCCCCATCTGCAGCTAAAAATCAGTGTTCCTATGACCCACACCCTCTTCACTCCTCATGCTCCCCAGGTGTGGGTGGAGTGGGAGGAGACCTCCTGGTTTATGTGCCTGGGAAATGTGGGCATGGCAGGCCCCTGATGGGACTGAGGTGTTCCAATGTCCTCGGGCCCAGCGTCTCTGCTGCTCTCGTTCTCAACCCTAGGAGCGGGCAAAGTAGTTCCCAGCAGCTCCCAGCAGCATCAGCAGCTCAGGTGCTGGGGGTCAGGGCCAGGTCTACAGCCGTCACCATACCCAGAGTGTTGCATTGACTGACCAGGCTGCACCATGCCCATTCAGTCCCAGAAGTGGGCTCAGCTGCCTACACCTCAGGTTGGGTGGAGGAGTTACAGGAGCATTATAACCAAACTGGGAGTGGAGGAAAGACAGACAGCACCCATCCACTGTCGTCAAGTCCTCCCTCTTAAACCCTGCCCTAGCCTGTCTTCTCACACGGCACAGGTGACTTTGCCTCCCACTTCACAGTGCAGTCTCCATTAAGCTACTGGCTCTTCATGCTCCCTCAAAACCCCATCCCTACCCTCTCTCCCTCAGGTTCTGCTATTCCCCCATCCTGTCCTGTGCCCCTTCCTCTCTGGAAACCTAAGGTTCTGTCAATTTAAAATATATATATATATATATGTATATATATATATAGTGTTGGGGATCTAACCCAGGGCTTTGTGAGCGTTAGGCAAATGCCTCTCATCCTACTCCAAACCTTTTGCCATCTTAAAAAGCAGAGGACTAGGCCCGGCGGTGGTGGTGCACGCCTTTAATCCCAGCACTCGGGAAGCAGAGGCAGGCAGATCTCAGTGAGTTCAAGGCCAGCTTGGTCTACTAAAGCTAGTTCCAGGACAGGCTCCAAAGCTACAGAGAAACCCTGCCTCGAAAAACCTAAATAAATAAAAAATAAAAGCGGAGGGCTGGAGACATGGCTTAGCATGCTCTTCCAAATGACCAGGGTTCAGACTCCCAGGACCCACAAGGTGGCTGGCAACCACCTATAACTAGTTCTGGGGGATTCAATGCCCTCTTCTGGCCTCTGTTCACACCAGCACACATATGTAGTGCACAATTCAGGCAAAACACCCTTACGCATGATATAAATTTTACAAAGCAGCAGCAAACATACCCCGCATTCCTTTAGTCCCTTCTGAGCCCCAGCATGGCCTCAGCTCTAACTACTGAGGCAGTGTGCAGAGGTGCTCCTCTTTGGGATACTTCCTTGTCTAAACATTTGGCATCTGTCCTCTCCCTTCTACCAGACCATCTGGATAGCTCCGTGTGGCAGCTTTTGTGTCTGGTGGTCTTCCAAGTTCATACACCTGTCTCTAGGCATCCATAACATGGCCAACTCATCCTTTTTTCAGTGACCTCAAGAGCACCCCAAATTCAGCACAGCCAAAATTGAGATCTTCAAGCGAAATCTTCTCTTTTCCTCCTGTGTCCTTCAGCTGGAAAAGGGTCCCTGCCCTTGCCAAAGAGCTAAAGAAAGCTAGAAGAGGTGCTTACCAATACCCTCTGCAGCCTGTCTTCAAGCCTACGGTCAAACAGGCCTGAGTCTCCTCTGCAGCCACCAGCAACCTCACCCACACGCCCAGCATGTCCCCAAGGTCCCCTGAATGTCTCCATCAGGAAGAAGCTTGTTAGTAGATGGACCTACCATCTCCCTCTAGGCTTACTAGGCTTCGGAACCCCAAGTGGCCACTACCTCCCGCTTTCCTCACCATTGCAGCTCTTGCCTTTGGCACTGAAGCTGCTCCACAGGCCCTCGGCTAGCTATCTCATCTACTTGCAGAGCACCACCGTTTAAGGCCCAATCTCAGTCCTGGTCCCATCTGTCCCTTCTCAGCAGCTGAGAAGGGTCCACAGCACATGAGGAGTTAACCTTCAGCTGTCTCAGCATGTGTCGCTTGGTCCTTAGACCCCTTCCTTTCTTTAGTGCCCCCCCCCTTTTACTAAGTCACTGGCTGGCCCACCACTGTCCCCGCCTGCCCCCACGTGGGGAGGTAAGTAGGGGGGCAATAAAAATGCAGCCACAGCTGGGTGGTGGTGACGCACACCTTTAATACCAGCACTCGGGAGGCAGAGACAGGTGAATCTCCATGAGTTCAAGGCCAGCCTGGTCTACAAGAGCTAGTTCCAGGACAGGCTTCAAAGCTATAGAGAATAAATAATGCAGCCACAAATCCCTGGACACAAGCTGAAAAGAAACCAGAATCCTCTTCCTTTTTTTAATAAATGTATTTAATAAATTTAACAACAATTCCATCTTTCTTTTCTCCCCAGAGCAGCTAATACTAACTAAAAGGGGGCATATAGCCTGGGGTCAGGGCAGTGAGCGCTAAGAGTCATAGTCTTCTTCATCCTCTGCATCAGGTGCTGAGGGGCCAGGGGGCGCTGGGGGCAAAGGCAGAGGAGAGGTGAAGGGCATGAAGGGGGTTGGAGGGCTGTGGGACAGAAAATGGAAGAAATCAGGGCACGCTACTGTACTGCACACAACCCACAAGGCCTTCCACCATCCTCCAGCCCCCCAGGAGAGAAGGGCCCAGTGAAGAGCACTATCCAGGTTCTCTCCCAAGGATGGTAGGAACAAGACCATCTCATAACAGACTCTGTGTTTGTTTCCACCCCCGCCCCACTCCCTAAGTCAGCCACTGCCACCAACCACCACCACCGCCACCAACCACCACCACACCAAGTGGCTAGGAAAATAAACCGGTCGCTGAGGAGTTTGGCATTGCCTCCTGCTGGTGTCCCTGGGGTTGCTTACCTCTGAAAGTGGGCAGGGGGGTGACTGGCTTGGGGCGGAGGCTGTGGTGCCTCTTCTTCTCCATCAGTGTCTGTATCCTCAGACTCATCCTGTGAGGACAGCAGGGGTCAGGGTTAACGAGAGGAGGCCTGGGCCATCACTGGGGAGCCCAGACCCCTGGGAGAGCAGCAGATAGGTCTATGAGGATTTAGACATGCAGACAGGGGTACCAGGGGTTGTAGAGAAGAGCAAGCCTCAGCCAGCTTTGCCTAGCACAGGCTGCCTTTCCCACAATCCCCCTCACTCACCTCCTGTTCCGAGTCTGTCCCAGACAGCTTCTTGTCTTTGCCTTTGCTTCCAGTGCCTCCATTCTTCCTGCCACTGCTGCCTGGTTTCCGGCCCCTTCGGGAAGGTACAGTCCATCTGCCCAGAGGACTCTCTCCTCCTGGTTCACCCCCCAGCCACCCCCAACCCTGTGGCCTTGGCCTTTCCCACCTATATACTTGGTCTTGGCTACCCACCTTCGAGGACCCTTGTCCCCATCCATGTGGTTGTCTTCCCCATCTCCCTGCATGTCGGGCACGGATGCCACCAAGTCTTTCAAGAAGTCAAACTGCTGCTCCAGCTCAATGCACTGTTTCCTGAAGAAGTGGGAGAGGAAGGCGTCCAAACGGACCCCAAACACTTAGGTGGGACCCGAAGGATAGCTTTTCATGTCACGGCACCCCTCCCCACTGACACCCGGTCTGGCGAGCTTGGCTCCGGTTATGCCCTCCACCTGGAACACCTAATCCCTCCTACAGCAGTCCAAACCCACCAAACTGGCTCAAACTCCCTCAGCCTAGCACCACTCCCCCATAGGGACACGGCCTCCTCAGAAGCCCTTCCCAGCTCTGCGGCCACTCACAGGTGGGACGTGGTCATGGTTTTGGCATTTCGAGACTGGGTCACCTGGCAAGCCTTCTTCAACAAGGACTCCAGGAAGAGCTCAAGCGCCCGGGCTGAGGGGCGTCAAGGAGAATCCGAGAAAGGGGAGTGCCAAAGTCCCGCCCCACGCCCCTCAGCCCAGCCAGCCCCTAGCAGGATACAGATGATGACAGGCACAGCTGCCGCCACCTTCCCAATCTCTTCGTCCGTCTGCATGATCTTCTTGATCCGCGCCTGCCGAAGGAAGGGGACAGAGCTCGGACGCCGTGGCCTGCGACCCTGCAGGAGGGCTGGGGGCAGCCAAGGGGTACCCCGAGAGAAGGGGCGGGAGGCACCGAGCCAGTGTAGGGCATGGAAGGGGGCGGGGCGTCAGGCCGCGAACACCTAAAGGCACCCGCCCCCCCACGGCAGGACCTGGGCCCGAGCCTCCCGGGAGTCCAACCTGCCGAGGCCCAGCTCGGCCACGTGCTCACCGGCGGAAACCGCGCGTTGTACTTCTTCTTCTTGCTTGGCATCTCGGGGCCTCTCTCGCCGAGCCGGGCCCAGCGCCGCCGCCCGCAGCCTCCCGGCTCCGGGCCTGTTCGCCGCCGGCCCGCCGCGGTTCCCCCGGGTCCTGCTGCCGCCTGCTCCGCCCCCGCCGCTGTCCGCAGGGTCCTAGCGCCGCCAGTCGACAAGCAGCGCCCCAAACCGCGGTGCTTTGCTTTTGGAGCCTCCGGGGCGGTGCGAATCCTTCTCAGGGATCGCCGGCCACTCCCACCCGCCCCCCAAGGTAGAAGTACGAACGTTAGCTCCGCCCCACGCAGGCCGGCTCCGCCCAGGAATCTCGAGCTGGCCCCGCCCCTGAACGCGTCCCGCCCCTTCCCCTGGAGCCCCCGCCCCCAGTCGGCCGGTTCCGCCTCTGGCCCCGCCCTGTGACTGCGTTTGTCTATAAAGTTGTTGTTGAGGTGGCGGGACCCTAAGATGGCGGCGGCGGCGGCGGCCGTGGCAGGGGCGGGGCGCGGCGGGGGTGGCGGCGCAGACCCCGGGCAGGAACGGAGCCGGGCCCGAAGTTGGGTTGGCGCGGAACGGAGCGAAGGCCGGAGGTGACTGCGGGGCGGCGAGAGGGGCAGCCCCGGGGCGGGGGCAACCCTGAGGCTGTGGGCACTAATGGCGGCGGGTGTGGTAGGACCGGAGCCGGGCCCTCCCGCAGGCAGGCTCCGTCCCGAGCGGGTTCGAATCTGACGCCGCCCTTTGACCCCAGGTGGGCCGCTACCCTCTCCAGGCCTCCGTGTTTCGGTCTTTGAGTGTGCCATAGATAGCTGGCCGGGAGGCCCAACCCTCCACAGCCACCTCTAGGGTTGGCCGACTGTGGTGCCTACATCCCTGAAATCGCAGCGCCCTGCTGCCTGCGGGTCTCCAGGCCAGAGGTGCAGGAAGTCCCGTGCCAGCTCACACGCCACAGCTGTTCCACCCCTACAGACGTGACCTTGGGCGAGTCCCTTTTCTCAGTTTCAGTTTCCTTGTTTGTAAGTGAAAGTACTAACAATAGCGACTCCACCTCCGGCATTTTATTTTAGAGACAAATCTAGGCAGGATCAGTTGTTTCCCATTGTAAAGATGAAGCAACTGAGGCACAGACAGACATTAAGTCTTGCCCAAGGCCACACAGTTTAGCCAGTGCCTGGCATCCTAGAGGATCCAGCACTTTGTGGTTACTTTCTCAAACCTCCCCTGACTCTGTTCCCTCACAACAGGATGGAACCAAACGAGGAGCTGGAAGAGGAGGACTCTCCAGGTGGCCGAGAAGATGGCTTCACTGCTGAGCACCTGGCTGCAGAGGCCATGGCAGCCGACATGGATCCCTGGCTGGTATTTGATTCCCGTACTACACCTGCCTCAGAGCTGGATGCCTGGCTGGCCAAGTACCCACCATCTCAAGTTACTCGCTATGGGGACCCAGGTTCACCCAACTCTGAACCTGTGGGCTGGATTGCAGCCTATGGGCAGGGTTACACCCCCAATTCAGGGGATGTCCAAGGGCTGCAGGCAGCCTGGGAGGCTCTGCAGACCAGTGGGCGGCCCATCACACCAGGTACCCTGCGCCAGCTGGCCATCACCCACCGCGTGCTCTCTGGCAAGTGGCTGATTCACCTGGCACCTGGCTTCAAGCTGGACCATGCCTGGGCTGGCATTGCCAGGGCTGTAGTTGAGGGCCGTCTTCAGGTGGCCAAGGTGAGCCCACGGGCCAAGGAGGGTGGGCGCCAGGTCATCTGTGTTTACACGGACGACTTCACGGACCGCTTGGGTGTGCTGGAGGCAGATTCTGCCATCCGTGCTGCAGGCGTTAAGTGCTTGCTCACTTACAAACCTGATGTCTACACCTACCTGGGCATCTACCGAGCCAATCGCTGGCACCTCTGCCCCACTCTCTATGAGAGCCGTTTCCAGCTTGGAGGCAATGCTCGTGGCTCTCGAGTGTTGGACCGTGCCAACAATGTAGAACTGACCTAGTGGGGCCTAGTGGGCAAGACCACCTTTTGCTCCCCTGCGGGGGATGGATCCTTCTTTTTTCTCTTCCTTGTCCCAAGAAGGCCACGCTCCCTAGCTCTGAGGACTAATTGACTTGGGAACTGCCTGTACTCAGTCCCTTTGAACTTCTCTCTGTGCCGGGTTGACTCCAGCCCCCACAGGCTGGGGGCTTTGGCTCCCCGAGGGCCGGGCCCTCAGCTGCCCTCTTTGATGCTGCTCCCCGCCACTGCCCAGGACCACAACTTGGGTGCAGATACTCAAGAAGCCTGCCCTGGCCACCTCTGTCCCCTACTAGACTCACCCTGCATCTTCCTTTTCTTTGCTCCCTCGTAAGGGAGCAAACTTAGTGCTTCCAGTCCCTGCCCTTGGAGCCATCACAGCCCAGGTGGCAGGGCTCCTACAGGACTGAGCATGTTGTGGGGCCCATATATGTTCTGGCCAAGAGCGGATGCAGGGTCATGGATGTAGGCCTGCTCCTCCCTGCAAACTCATAGCCTGCATCACCAACGTCCCTTCCCTGACTACATGTGCCTGCTCCTGGCATTTCAATAAAACCCAGCTTGGGTCCGTGTCTTGAGTGTTTTTTAAAAATACTGTCCTGGTGGTTACCTGCTTTGGCTCTTGAGGAAGGGCAGGGCCCGAAGAGGCAACTCTGACCTGACCAGGCCGATGTTTTCTTCCTCACTTAGCAATGAATATGGCTTGTCACTTCTGAGGCTAGGCTTCATTTTCGAGAACTTCCACAAAGTTAACTCCCTCTGCACCCATGGATCAGAATCAGTTTCTTAGTCTTTCCAGGAAGGCCCAAGGGACTACTCTTTGACCTAAGGTGTATTTGTTTTAGACTTAAATTTTATTGAGACAAGGGCTCACTATGTAGCCCTGGCTGGCCTGGAACTCAAAGAAATCCATTTGGCTCTGCCTCCCAAAGTGCTGGGTTTAAAGGCCTGTACTACCTCCCCCACCACCCCTGCTTTTAGGTTTTTAAAAAATTATATTCATGGTAGACATGCTTTAATCTTAGCACTCGAGAGCAGAGGCAGGTGGATCTCTGAGTTCAGGGGTGGGGAGGGGAGTTAAAGAGGCTGGGACTTGGATCAGCACTTAAGGGCACTAATAATTCTTGCAGAGGATGGTAGGTTTAATCCCCCAGCATTCCTGAGGTGGCGGCCAGGTGGCCTCTTAACTACTCAGTTGCAGGGGATAAGATGCCCTCTTCTGGCCTCTACAGGCATTGCACACATAGGTTAGAGACAAAACAGAACAATACAGGCAAAACAGAAAAATCTTTACAACATATTGGAACCAATACAATATAAAATTACTTTTTTATGGGGTGCAGAGGCTAGTTTGTCTCATGTACACATATGAAGGTCAGAGAACAACTTGGAGAAGTCAGTTCTCCCTCCACGGGTTGGGTCCCAAGAATCCGACTCTGGTCAGGCGAGTACCTTTATCTACTAAGCCACCTCAGTTCAGACTTTTTGTTTTTAAAAACAGGATTTTATTATGTGGCTCTGGCTGCATGGACCAAGTTGGCCTTGGACTGCGGCTGCCCACTTGCCACGTGCTGGGATTAAAGGCCACACTCATCTTGAGCTTATGATCCTCTGCCTGTACCGGATTGCTGGGCGTGTTGGATTACAGGTGTGCACCATCACATCCAGTTTAGTGCTTCCCAGGTTTATGCAGTGACCAAAATTAAACCCAGGGTTTAGCGCCTGCTAGGCATTTTGCCAACTGAGCTACACCCACAGGCCCTCTGCCCTCACAGTTTTCTCCTTTTTGAAACAGTAGTGTAGCACAATCTGGTCTCAGTTCTGGTCCTCCTGACAGCTTCTGGAGTGCCAGGATTGCAGGTCTGAACCACCATGTGCATGCCTCAGGACTCGCATGAAAGCATTCTGTCCCTGTAGTTCCAAGATAGTCACACTGGAGCATCCTAGCCAGTGAACAGCCTGAATATCCATGGGTGGTGTCTCCAGAAGCCCTGGCATGGCATTCACTTCTGCCACCCTATCCAGAGGCCACTGAATAGTTTACAAAGCACTTCCATGTGTAGCGCTCAACACTTGTGACCTCATTAAGGAGATGCTAGCCCAGTCCTGTTGTCAAGCAATTGCCACCAAATGTGGTGGTACGCACCTTTAATTCTAGCACTCAGGAGGCAGAGGCAGGCAGATCTCTGGGAGTTAGAGGACAACCTGGTGTTATATAGCGAGTTCCAGGACAGCCAGAGCTTCAAGACTCTATGGGGGGGGGGGGGGGGGGGGGGGGGGGGGGGGGGGGAGAAGGGGAGAATTGAGGCCAGTGGGAGAAAAGATAATGCAGGGTGATTCAGTGAGAGCAGAGCTGGGACTTGCCTCTGATCCCTCCCTTCTTGGAGGGTGGTTCTTGACCCGGAGAGACCTTATAACCCACAGAGCATAGGCACTCATATGACCTGGCCATCCTCTGCTGTGTGGCTGCTGCAGCCTCAGGTCCTGACTTCTGCACTGTCCTGTCTCATCTGGCCTGGCCTTGGTTGGGGGTTAGGGGCATTGGCAGAGAGCCCCTTGAGATGTTGCTCTCGTGCCGTGCCAGCGCTGACTCAGCCTCCAGCAGCCTCACCAGGTTGGAATTTGGAGCAGGGGAGCGGAAGATGCCACTGGGCTGACTGGGTGGAAGTGGCTGAGTCACGAGACGCTGGCTTAACCCCCTCCCCAGCTTCCTCCCTACCCTGAGTTTCTCCAGGACTGAGTCCACCTCAGCCCAAACCTGGGAAGTCCCCCGAGCTCAGAGTCAGAGCCAGGTGCCCTGCCCTGCCCGCCTGCCTGTCGATGCTTTGAACTTGACAAAAGTGGGCCAACTTTCCCTAGGCAGGGGAGTGGCATCCTGGCAGAGTCTTGTGTTCTCACAAAGATGTCCTCATGGTATGGACAGCCCAGGTTTTCTTCCTGTACAAAGCCTGACACATCCCTCTTCTCCATCTCTATGGCCCTGCCTGGCCACTTGCCAGGCCCCTTGCCCTTCCTCGTTGTCTCCGAAACCATGACAATACCCACTAACTCGGCCCTCCACTCTCCACCTCCTCCTCTGCCCTGCCCCCCAGCCCAGTCTACAGATCCCTCTGTAGAGATGCTCACACTTTTGTCCTACTGAAAGGCCTTCTGTGGTCTCTACAGCTACGAGGAACAAGGTCTGCTCCCCTGGGCTGGCACTGAACAGATCCCCAACAGCTGTCTGTCTCTGCACCCCACTGAAGCCAGCTGGCACATCCTCTACCACCCTGGCATGGAGCAGGGGGCCTCAGGCCTTCCTCCGGCTTGAACACCTGCCTTGTGGTACTGATCCCAGAATCAGCAATCACCTGGTTGATAGCTGTCTCCTGCTGGTCCCCAAACCACAGTCCCAGACTAAGGCAGGGGCAGCACCTACATTTGAGCTTCCAGCCCCGAATAACCCTCTCCAGAGGGTTAGATGGAAGAAGTGATTGCCTCAGATCCAGCTCCTGTGAGTCCCTCCTCTTTTATCTCTCCACTCTGTTCATTTTGCTTTAGAATATGACATTTTCCCCCACATTTCGACCTTTCCCACTTTGGTGCCTTTGTTGATGGGTAGCCTCTGTTCGCACGCCTGACACCAGCTCTCCTAGCAATGGCGGCATCTCAGGCCCAGCTCCCTAACAGTGCTCTACTTGTGGCTCTCTATGGGGACTCTAGGACAGCAACTGTGGTTTATTCTCGGGGCATCTAAAGCCCCAGCTCAGCATCAAGCCTGGTGTAAGCTCCAGACAATGTGCTTTTTGAGGAAGGGATTCAAAACAGGGTTTCTCTGTGTAGCCCTGGCTGTCCTGCAACTCACTCTGTAGACCAGGCTGGCCTTGAACTCAGAGATCTGCCTGCTTCTGTCTCCCATGTTCTCAGGCACAAATAACGTGCTTGAGAGCCATCCTTGGTCTGCGGGCCTCAGTTTCCTCAGACTGTTCACAAGAGCCTGACACTGGTTTCGGTGTTTACCTACATTATCTCACCTATGCTCCATTTAGCTCTTGTATTTTAACAGTTATTTTATGTATGTGAGTGTTGTGCCTGTGTATATGTCTGTGTTCCACATGTGTTCATGGTACCCAGGGAGGCCAGAAGATGATGTTGGATCCCCTGACACTGGAGTTACAGATGGTTGTGATCTACCATGTGGATGCTTGGAATCAAACCTGGGTCTTCTGGAAGAGTAACCAGTGCTTAACTCCTGTATGTCATCTCTCCAGCTTCTAGCTCTGTTGTTATTACATTCTGCAGAAGGGGAAACTGAGACTCAGAGAATTCCGATTAATTGTCTCAAGGTTGCAGAGCAATTAGACAGCAGAGCCATGATTTCAACCCCAATCATTCAACTCTAGGGCATCTGATACATGGTTAAGTCTTCCTAATAAAAGTGCTGTAAGCTGGGTGGTGGTGGCACATGCCTTTGATCCCAGCACTCCGGAGGCAGAGACAGGCAGGTGTCTGTGAGTTCAAGGCCAGCATGGTCTACAAGAGCTAGTTCCAGGACAGGCTCCAAAGCTACAGAGAAACCCTGTCTTGAAAAAAACAAACAAACAAAAAAGTGCTGTTGAGGGCAGGGGTGCTGCAGGAAGAAATATTACCCTGAAGGGACAGAGGATCAACTTGTGATATACACACAGGGAGGTTCTCAGAGTCACTTGGGAGACAGCCTGCTCCCAAATAGATTCTTTCCAGTACTAACCAAGAAGCTGAGGTCCTGGAAGAACAACCTATCTGAAAAGGAAGGCTCACTCCAACCTACCTGGAGGATGGCACCCCGACAAGCCAAGGGCTTCCCAAAACCTGGGCCAGCATGGCTTCTCTTTCTTAGTCAGCTCCTGCCTACATGGGAGTACAGGGGCGCCCGGGTGCGTAGGGGCTGGCCAAACTTGCACAAGCCCATGTCGGCTCCCTTAAGAAAACTGAGAAGTATGGCAGAGGACAGAGAGACAAGAAGATGTTCTGGGACTCCAGCCTGGACCTGGGGCAGAATTCAGAGATGTACTAGAAACAGCTGAATAGGAAGATGCTTTGGCAGGATTTGGGGGATTTTCCTGTACGCCAGCTGCGCCCCGCGCCTGCTGACTGGGAGGGGCCTGGGTAGGGATGAAAATTGGGTCACATAGCTGATTCACTGAGGAGGGAAACTCCCCACTTCTGTGACGTGCATCCCCAGGCACTGAGAGGTAAAACTAAGGGCACTAGTCTGAGGAACCTTCTACCCAGGTTTTCTTTGTCCACTGGCCTCCTCGGCGGATGCAGTAAACCTGAGGTTAGGCAGAAGGCCATGCAGGCAGGATGGCAGGCTTGTGGGGACAGCTTTCCAGGAAAGGAAAGCAGAGCTTGCAACTGGAATGAAGGCTGGACAGGATACCTCAGGTGTCTTTTCTTATGTATTTTATAAGTGAGGCAACCACGCTTACCGTAAGAGCCAATGTGGGTAGAGGCCTGCTCTTTAAGGGCACACACTGGGCACCTTCCCCGTGTCAACTCGCTCCACCCCTTACTGTACTCCTTTTGTTGATGAGAAAACCCAAGCCAAAAGATGCTAAGTAAACTAGTCAAAGTTGAGCCAGGTGTGGCGGTACGTGTTTATTATCTTAGCGCCTGAGAAGTAGAGGCAGAGAGGTTAAGAGTTTGAGTTCAACCTCAGTTACACTGCAAGTTTGAGGCCAACCTGGGCTACATGAGACCCTGTCTCCAAACAAAACAAAATAAAAACTTGGCCAAACCAGGCGGTGGTGGTGCACATCTTTAATCCCAGCACTCGGGAGTCAGAGGCAGGCAGATCTCTGTGAGTTCAAGGCCAGCCTGGTCTATAGAGCTACTTACAGGACAGCCAGGGTTGTTACACAGAGAAACCCTGTCTTGAAAAGCCAAAGTGGGGGGATCTTTGGCCAAAGTCAAAACTACGGATGCTCTGGCAGCCTGTACAATCCTGTCTTGTACCCTGGGGTGTTAGGGCATTCTGTCCCCAGTCCCTGAGCAGCTCTAGCTCCTAGAGTCAGAGGCCTCCTTGGGATGAAGTTGGATTGGTTTTTGTGGGTCTTCTACCACTGGCCCCACGCCTGCCTGCTGGAGCCTCTGGAAGATAGCTGTCAGACTCTGGCTCCACCTCTGCGGCCCCTAAAGGGAGAGAAAACTGACTGCCACAGAAAATCGGTCAGCTCTTCAGAGGCCAGGAGAGGGCAGTGAAGCCTCTGAAGATCCCTTCAGAGTCTCTCCAGAGCTTTGACTTTTTTTTTTTTTTTTTTTTTTTTTTTGGTTTTTCGAGACAGGGTTTCTTTCTTTGTGGCTTTGGAGCCTGTCCTGGCACTAGCTCTGTAGACCAGGCTGGTCTCGAACTCACAGAGATCTGCCTGCCTCTGCCTCCCGAGTGCTGGGATTAAAGGCGTGCGCCACCATCGCCCTGCCAGAGCTTTGACTTTTGAGTAACTCCCAATCCTGTGCCCAGAGCTTCCCTTTTTTGTCTTGATGCTCACCTCCTGCATCAAGTGCACACACAGACACAGACATACACATATGTGCACGGACACATATAGAGATACACACACATGTACCCATACACACAGAGAACCACAGAAATGTACACACACACACTGACATACATACACACATACAGACATGCAGACACATACAGAAATATATACACGTGCACATATGCATACACATACCTACACCCACAGAAACATGAGCAGAAACGTACACACACAGACATGTACACACATGCACACACAGCCACAAAGTGATAGTCTAGCTTTACTGCCCATTGCCACAGAGGGTCCTGTCTTTCCCCGCCCCGCCCCCGCCTGAGGCCAGGGGACTGAAGGTCCCCCAGGAGGCCTAAGAGTTGTGACTCCATGAGGTGTGGCCAGTGGCCCCACGCAGGTGTGCTTTGCCCCACTTGGCTCTCTCTCACAGGGTGCGTGACTCACTCCCTTGCCCCCCATGACTCAGTTTACACCGGTGCCTGGAGGTCCTCACAGCTCGGGTGGGGCGGTTTATGGGTAAAGCCCAGGCCCGCCAGCCTTTCATCCCAGGATGAGCGTTTCATCCCACTCCTGGCCTAAAGCAGGAGTTGGCACCCCTGGGATCAGCAGGCACCCTTGGGAGCCCAGGCACAGGAAGTGTGTTCAGGGAGGGAGATCCTAGGTCTGGGCTTTAGAAGGAGCTGAAAAACTGGATGCTGAGCACCAACCTTCCTTAGCTTGAGTTTGAATGGAGCAGGGCCACTCTGGTCAGGCCAGTCGGGCACAGCCATTCTGGACTGAAGAGGAAATGGGTCCCATGGCACCAATCTCATCAGTAAGAGAGCTCCTTACCATGTCTCCTGCCTTTCTAGGATTCTCCGACTGTTACCCATGCTTTACCCTGTCTACCCAGAAGAGCAGATGCGAATGAAGAAATGGAGCGCTAGAAGTGGAAGGAACTGCTGCGCTAACCCGTCAGGGATAAAGGAGGCTTTGCAGAGGACGAGCTAATGCACACAACTGCCTGACGGACGAGTGCACAGCCGTCTGTGTGTCGCTCTCACTGTGAGCCTCTCGTGTGTGCACACAACTGCCTGACGGACGACTGCACAGCGGTCTGTGTGTCCGCTCTCACTGTGAGCCTCTAGTGTGTTCAGTGGTGAGAAAGGACTCTGACCATCCTGACCAGCCTTCACTCCAGGCACAGCCTGTGTTTCCTTCTCTCAGAGCTGTTCCCACAGCCCTGATACCCTCCCTCCAGGCCATTCCACACAATTATCTCCTCCCGCCTCCCCAGTTGTTTGAGCAGAAGTGGGGCTGAGAGACCCAGTGTTCCCCTCCACCTTATAGGTCTCCATAGGAACTCCTGGTTTTAGGGAGCACAGGATGTGATGTACAAAAGGGAGAAACAGGCTGGAGAGATGGTGGCTCGGTGGTTAAGAAAGTGTGCTGCTCTTCAGAGATCTAAGATTCCTAGCACACATGCTGGCAGCTCACAACTGCCATAACTCTAACACCAGGGGACTCAGTACTCTCTTCTGGCCTCTGCAGACACAGACACACACACACAGACACACACACACGCACAAACACACACACACACAGAGACAAAGACAGATACAGAGATAGAGAGATCTTTAAAGAATGAAATAAGAACAAGGCATGGTAGAGCATGCCACAGGCACAGATACAGACTATATTTTAAAATAAATCAAAAATTGTAAAATCCTTAAAAAGAAGACAGCAAGGATCCCAGAGGGGACAGCGTGACATGAAGTCCTAGAACACTCAGAGGCCCAGCTGGGACTGAGCTCATTTCTTGGATTCTGGAAAGCGGCATGAGTGAAGGAGGAGTCCCCAACCTTGCCTACGGCTGCCATGCACCCACCAGGAGCCCCAACCTTGCCTACGGCTGCCATGACTACAGCTTTCTAGCCTGTTCCCCCCTCCCCCTTCCATAGTCTGAGCCCATCAAATAGCTTCCTTTGACCCCCATAGTCAAAATAGCCAGGTCACAAAGCCCTAGGTCCAGCAAAGGGTTCAATCCCTTCCCCAGACTTCAACCACATCCCTGTTTAAATATCTACCCTAGCCATTTTGTCCCCAAGCCTGGGCCAAGCTCCTCAGCCTGCTATTCCAGGGTCAGCCCACCTTTCAGCTCATGCCCTAACCGACATTCTGCTGGGTACCCTGAACCTTGGCCAACAAGGCCTTCCCTTCGGTCCACCCACAGGCCTTTATGCTCACTGCCTCCAACCCTAGGAATGTCTCTCCTGACCTTCAGCACTCTGCCGGGAAGCCTCCTCCCACTGGCCCCCACCCCAGCTAAAAAGAATGTTTTCTTCCTTCCTGGGGGCTCTGTTAAGGTCCCTCTTATGCTCTAACCACCTCTCCAGGACCTCAGTGTCTGGGGCCAAGGCCAAGTCTTTATCAGCCCTTAGTCCCTGAAAATAGACCCCATTCCACTTCCTCTGATGCAGCCTTGAATTTGCCACTTGGTAGAGGAATAACCAGAGTCCCTGGTCCTCTTCGCCTCTCCCTTCTGGGTACTTGAATTACAGCCATAAATACCTTGCCTGATGTTTGTTGTGACAGGCTCTGACTGTGTAGCCCAGGCTGGCCTGGAACTCACTGTGAAGCCCAGGCTGGTCTTGAACTTCCAGTGATTCCTCTGGCCTGAGTTCTGGGGTTCCAGGGTTGCAGCACTAGACCAAGTCCATTCCACCTTTAGCACACTTCATCTGGGTCACAGAAGCTGGAGTATACCTACGGGACCTTACACAGAAGCTGAGTATACCTACAGGACCTTACACAGTCCTAAGAGAGAGTCGAGAGGAGCTACACACAGCGAAGGAACTGCACAGATGAGACAATGAAGGCCAGAGCCAGAATTAAAAGCACATGCGTGTGACTCTGCTGATATGGAATTCCAGCAGAGAAGAAACTAAGCTATGGCCATGGAAGTGAGTCAAGCGATTTCCTGAGGTGAGGGCATTGGCTACAGAGGGGCAGGAGTGGTTGGGGGGGGGGGGTGCAGACGTGTTCTATTTTGATTGGAAGATGGCTATGTAAGTCAAAACACATGACCAGTACGCTAAAAAAAAAAAAAAAAAGTGCAAGTTGTGTAAAACAAACCTCGGCCAAATGGATTAAAAACAAGGTCTTGCTTTGTTGCTTGCAGTGAGATTTTCCCTTGGGCCGTCAGCTCATAAATAACCACACGGAGACTTCTTATTACTCACGAAAGCTCGGCCTTAGCTTGGGCTTGTCCTACTGGCTCTTATAACTTAAATTAACCTGCTTTTATTAATCTACACTTTAGCATTAGGCTCTTTACCTTTCTTTCACCTTGCACCTCCAGTTTCCTCTCTGTGTCTCCTGGTGTCCCCAACACACCTAGATTCCTCCTCTTCCTTTCTCTCCCCAGAAACCCACCCATACCTCCTGCCTAGCTACTGGCCATTTAGCGGTTTCCTTGGTTTGTTTTGTTTTTCAAGACAGGGTTTCTTTGTAGCTTTTGGAGCCTGTCCTGGAACTCACTGAGTAGACTAGACTGCCTTATATGCAGACATCCACCTGCCTCTGCCTCCTGACTGCTGGGATTGAAGCTGTGTGCCACGCCTGGCTGGCCATTTAGCTTTTTATTACACCAATCACAGCAATACACCTACACACAGTGTACAGATAGATTCCCACAACACACCTACACACAGTGTACAGATAGATTCCCACAACACACCTACACACAGTGTACAGACTCCCACAACACACCTACACATAGTATACAGATAGACTCCTACAACACACCTACACATAGTGTACAGACACCCACAATACACCTACACACAGTGTACAGATAGACTCCTACAACACACCTACACACAGTGTACAGATAGATTCCCACAACACACCTACACACAGTGTACAGATAGATTCCCACAACACACCTACACACACTGTACAGATTCCCACAATGGTTGCTCAGGTTTGCCTCAAACTACTGGCTAAAGCAATCCTCTAGACTTAGGTTCCTGAGTAGCTGGGACTACAGGTATATTAATTCCAGCCCTCATTTTAAAAAAATAAGACTAATATAAACATATTTAGAGGAAGCCTTTCAAAATATAAGAAGGTAGTCAGACATAGCTGCACACACCTATAATCCCAGCATTTGGGAAGTAGAGACAGGTGGGTCTCTGTGAGTGCAAGGCCAGCCTGGTCTATACAGTGACCCTGTCTCAGAAAACAAACAACAAAAAAAAAGTGGGGCTAGAGAGATGGCTAACTGAGTAAGAACACTGACTGCTCTTGCAGAGGACCTGGGTTCAGTTCCCATCACCCACACAGTGGCTCTGTCGCTCTCTTCTAACCTCCACGCCCACTGCATACACATGGTGCACATACAACATGTAGGCAAAATACTCATAGATGAAATGAAAATTAATAAAAAATGTTAATTTTTTTAAAAATAAAAATGACACAAAAAGTTGGACATAGTAGCTCACACCTGCAATCCTAGCACTTGGGAAGCTGAGACCAGAGGATTGCCATGAGTTTGAGAACAGCTTGACCCTGGTCTATAAGGTGAGAGCCCACCTCAACAAAACAAACAACCAAAGAAAACACAAAAAATAAACCACAATCCCAGAGAACTTAGACAAAAATGAGGACACTAAGAGAGACTTACATAGATCTAATCTACATGGGAAGTAGAAAGTAGAAAAAGACAAAATCTCCTGAGTAAATTGGGAGCATAGGGACCTTGGGGGAGGATTGAAGAGGGGAGAGGAGAGGCAGGGAGGGGAGCAGAGAAAAATGTAGAGCTCAATAATATCAATAAAAAAATGTAAAAAAAAAAAAAAAAGACTAGAGAGATGGCTCCACACCTAAGAGCACTGGCTGCTCTTCCAAAGACTGGGGTCAGTTCCTAGCACCCATGTGACAGCTAACAACCATCTGTAACTCCAGTTCCAGGGAATCCAACACCCTTTCCTCACCTCGTTACACTCACTACATGCATGTGGTACACAGACATACATACACACATATAAAACATATATTACATGTACAATAAAAAAACAAAAAAATAATCTCTTCTTTGTAAGGCAGTGGTGGTGCATACCTTTAATCCCAGCACTCATAGGCAGAGGCAGGTGGATCTCTATGAGTTCGAGACCAGCCTGGTCTACAAGAGCTAGTTCCAGGACAGGCTCCAAAACCACAGAGAAACCCTGTCTCGGAAAAAAAAAAAAAAGACAAATAAACTAGGCGGCTGTGGTGTATGCCTTTAATCCCAGTATTTGGGAGGCAGAGGCAGGCAGATCTCTGTGAGTTCAAGGCCAGCCTGGTCTATAAAGCTAGTTCCAGGACAGGAACTCAACACAAAGAAACCCTGTCTTGAAAAAACTAACTAACTAAACAAATACATACATACACACATACATAAATTTTAAAAAGACAATCAAATCTTTTAAAATGAATGAACCAAAAACAATAAAAGTAATCAGCGGATGGCTGCAGGCACCAGTTTGGAGAACACTTAGAGAAAACCCAGCAAAGCCAAATAAATTCATACCCTCTGGCCTCACCATTCTCTCCCTGACACACCTCCAAGAGAAATGAAAATGAAAGTATCTGGCCAGCGAAGGATATATCAGGCATGCTTGTGACAGCCTTATTCCCCGGGCCCTACACCGGCAGAGCCCTCAAGCCAGCTGCAGGAGACTAGGAAGACTTTGATGGCTCTCCATGTAATGGCTCTCTCCTCTATTTTGCTCTGACAGCTGTGAGGGCTTGTGTATGTGTAAGACGTCAGTGAGATACACACATTGGATGCTGTGGTGTCCTTGTTAAACTTCATTTTAATCAATGGCTTAACTTTAAGAGCTAACTCTAGGGGCTGGAGAGATGGCTCAGTGGTTAAGACCTCGTGCTGCTCTTCCAGAGGACCAGGGTTCAATTCCCAGCACCAACACAGCAGCTCATAACTGCCTGTAACTCCAAGATCTGACACTCTCACACAAACATACATGTAGGCAAAACACCAGTGCACATAAAATTTAAAAAAATTTAAAAAAGAGTTAACTCTATAAAACTCCTAATAAAAAAGTGATGACTTCCTGACTTTGGGTTGAACAACAGATTCCTAGAAGTGCCAGAAACATCATCAACAAGTGAAAAAATAGATAAATTGCATCAAACAAAAAGTTTAAACTTTTGCGCATCAAAAGGACATCATTACTGGGCATGGTGGCTCCAGCCCAGCCAAAATTACATGATAAGGCCCTGTCGTGCAAAGAACAAAGGATATCATCAAGCTGGGTGTCAAAAGCAGGGCTGTAATCACAGCATTTGGAAGACTGAGGCAGGAGAATCAGTAGGTCAAGGCCAGCCTCTGTTATATGCAAGTTTGAGGCCAGCCTGAGCTACATGAGACTCTGTCTCCAAAATGAAACAAACAGCAACAAATGGACATTATCCCAGACATAGTTACACACACATGTAATCAGACATTATCCCAGGCATTTTTACACACATGTAGTCAGACATTCTCCCAGACATAGTTATACACACATGTAGTCAGACATTCTCCCAGACATAGTTATACACACATGTAGTCAGACATTCTCCCAGACATAGTTATACACACATGTAGTCAGACAGTCTCCCAGGCATAGTTATACATACAGGTAATCCTCACATTCCAGAGCCTGAGGCCAGAGAATGTGAGTAACAGAAAACCTGAATTTTATAAACAGATCTATCTAAAAAACACCAAGGGCATCATCTACAGATATATGTGCACAAATACACATGCACACCCATAACTGTATTCCAGACGAGGTTTCACTGCGTAGCCCTGACTTGCCTGGAACTCACTATGTACAGGCTGGCTTCAAACTCAGAGATCTGCCTGTCTCTGCCTCCTTTAAAGGTGTGTGCCACCAACCTGTGTGTTATCAAACTCGACACTGTGCTTATGATTAAAGGAAGGTCCGGTAAGATGGCTCGACAGATAAATGACCTGCTGCTATGTCTGATAACCTTTGCTCAATCAATCCCTAGGATCCATATGGTGGAAGGAGAGAGGAAACCCAAGCTCTCAGGTTGTCCTCTGACCTCCACACAACGGCTGTGCCCACAAAATAAACACAAGTATAATATAAAAGTCTGACGACAGGTAATGCAATTAATTACCAGTGAAGTGGAGGGAGGAGGGTTATGAGTCAAAGGTCAGCCTAGGCTATATATTAGGACCCTGTCTTTCAACAAACACAACAGAATGAGAAAGAAAACATTTGCAAATCCTAAAGGTTTATACTCAGAATCTCAATGTAAAAAAAGAAGAGAAAAACCAAGCATGGGGTCCCACAGCCATGACCCCAGCACTTGGGAAACAGAAACAGAAGAATCAGACATTCCTAACCTACTTAGAAAGTTAAAGGCCAGCCTGGGTTACATCAGACCCTGCTTTACAAAAAGAAAAATTCTCTGATCGCAGAAATAAAAGACTTGAATGGGCTGGAGAGATGGCTCAGTGGTTAAGAGCATTCCCTGCTCTTCCAAAGGTCCTGAGTTCAATTCCCAGCAACCACATGGTGGCTCACAACCATCTGTAATGAGGTCTGGTGCCCTCTTCTGGCCTGCAGACATAGACTCAGAAAGAATATTGTATACATAATAAAATAACTAAATAAATATTTAAAAAAAAAAAGAAGTCAACAAGCTAGGCGGTGGTGGTACAACTGAGAGGCAGAGGCAGGTGAATCTTTGACTTCAAGGCTAGCCTGGTCTACAGGGTGAGTTCCAGAATGGCCAGGGCTACACAGAGAAACCCCATCTCAAAATAACAACAAAAAGAGGCCAACAAGCATGTGGGAATACTCCCTGCTCACTAAAGAAATGCAAATCAAGCCAGGCCATGGTGGTGCATGCCTTTAATCCCAGCACTCGGGAGGCAGAGGCAGGCGGATCTCTGTGAGTTCAAGACCAGCCTGGTCTACAGAGCTAGTTCCAGGACAGGCTCCAAAGCTACAGAGAAACCCTGTCTCAAAAAACCAAAAAAAAAAAAAAAGAAAGAAATGCAAATCAAAAGCCAATAAATGCCACTAACTCCCACTCTGTAGCCACTAGTTTTTTTTTAAATATTTATTTATTTACTATACAATATTCTTTCTGCGTGTATGCCTGAAGGCCAGAAAAGGGCACCAGACCTCATTACAGATGGTTGTGAGCCACCATGTGGTTGCTGGGAATTGAACTCAGGACCTTTGGAAGAGCAGGCAATGCTCTTAACCACTGAGCCATCTCTCCAGCCCTGTAGCCACTAGTTTTTAATTTCTTAAATTTCATGCATTTAGTTTATGTGTTTGGTGTTTTGTCTGTTGTGTGTCTGTGCACCACATGGGTCCTGGTGCTTGGATTCCCTGGAACTGGAGTTACTGACTATTGTAAGCCAACATGTGGGTGCTGGGAATTGAACTTGAGTTCTTTGGAAGAGCAGCCAGTGCTCTTAACCTCAGAGCCATCTCTCCAGCTTCCCAGGCCCTATTCTTTAATTTTTAAAACCCCAACTGGAAACTAACTAGGGCTGGCCATGATTTGGAGAAATTCAAGGTCCTGCACACGGCTAGGTAAAATGCACAGTGGCAGAGCCACTGTGGAAATTTGTCTGGAGGTCCCTGAGGGAGATGTACCCAAGGCAAATACCTGAGAGAAATGAAAGGCTCTGTCCTCGCAAAGACTGGTGCTCCAGTCTCCACAGAATTACTATTTGTACACAACCCAAAGTGACGGCAACACAAAGTCCAGGAACTTATGAATAAGCTGAGGTACATACATAGCATGGAATGTTACTCAGTCACAAAAAAGGACAAATTATCAAATTCAAGGCAAAACATAAATGAGCCTTGAAATCTTACGCTGAATGAAAAAAGCCAGACAGAAAAGGTCACATAGTGTGTGACTCCATGGACGTAAAATGCCCAGAATAGGCAAAGCCACATCCACAGAAAGATTAGTGGTTACCAGGGGATGGGGCAAGGGGTAAATTGGGAGTGGTTACTTAATGGACCTAGAGTGTTTTTCTAGACCAATAAAGTTCTGAAACCAGAGAGAGGTGGTGGTTACACAACATTGTGAACGTCCTCAATGACAATGAACTGTACCCTTAAAATGGTTAATTGTATGTTATGTGAATTTCACCTCAGTTAAAAATGTAAACGTCAATTTAAAAAGAGAATAGAAACTACAAAACACAAACATCACCTCCAACTCCCTGGTGGCCCTGAGAACCTAGAGATGCCAAAGTTCCACCCTTTGCCTCCTTTGGCCTCACTGCAGCTCGAGAGGTGGGATCCTCTGGGCTCACCGGTGGGAAGTCACTGAACCAAGCACACACAGAAACCCAGGGACAGTGGCTCCCTGGAGTCACTGCGGAACCTGGGGTTCTCCTCAGGCTCCCTGCCTGGGAGCTGGCGAGGTCAGACATGGGGAAATGTCTGTGCAACCGCAAGGCAGGAGTTAATGACTGAGGAGCTTGGAATGTACTGCTTCTGGAAGGGCGCCTTGTGGCTCCACGCTTCGAGCAGGAAGGGACTTTCGAGTCACGTACACACACTGCACTGGGGACCTGGACCCTGCTCAGCTGCCACAGGCAGTGTGAGGAGAAGGCAGCCCGAGAGGTATGCAGTCAAGATGGACTCAGGTCAGCTCTCCTAGGTGCCACCACCAGGCCGCTTGCATCATCTGTCTAGCTCTGGTCAGCCAAAGAGTTCAAAGACCAGTCGTGTGTGTGTGTGTGTGTGTGTGTGTGTGTGTGTGTGTGTGTGCGCGCGTGCGCGCGTGAGCGTGCGTGCATGCAAGAGCGCATGTACCGCAGCACTCGAGGAGATCATGGGAAGCTTTTGGGAATCAGTTGTCTCCAGGGTGCAAACTCAGGTTGTCAGGCCTGTTGTGGCAAGCACTTTGACCTGCTGAGCTATTTCCGCCGCCCTGTTTTGTTTCTTGAGACAGAGACTCCCATAACCCAGACTGTCCTTGAACTCCATTTTGTAGCAGCTGCAGACGCTGAACTTCTGTCCTCCCGCCTTCACCTCCAGAGCTCTGGCACCACAAGCGTTCAGCACCACCACACCTGTCTGTGACGCTGTTGTGTGTATACATCTCTAGCAATCCTCAAATGGAGCTATCACTATGTCCGCATTTCACAAATGAGGAAACTCAGAGCGATTGGGTGAGTCATCCTGGACGCACAGCGGATGGTCAGTCTAGCCAGAATTCAAACCCAGAACCCAGAGCTTTCTGAGTCCACCACGTACATATTCGGATTCTTTCCCTGGGTCTCACTGGCCCCAGGACCCCCTCATACATGCCTGCATTCTCTTTTGGAAAACTGCTGCGGTCTCCCAGAAAGACAGGCGTTTGTAGACTCAGAGTAAGGGACTGGCATTAGGCTGGTGACCTGAGGATGCTGTACAGCAAAGCACTTTCACACCTGCAGTCCCCTCTGGCCTGTGACAGCCACAGTGAGGCCCAACAGAGACTCAGGAAGGTGACCTGCCTGGGTCACGCAGACACAAGGTACAACTCTATGACTAGAAACACAGGACTACTCTGGCTGTCCAGCCTGAGTCCAGCCCTGGCCTCTGGTCCCAAAGAAGACAGCCGAGGACCTGTTTCCCCGAGGACAAACCTCTTCAGTTTCCATTGAGATGGAAAGAAGCCAAGAAAGGAGTTTGGGACCATTCTCCCAGCCAGACGGTCTACAGGGATGGGCAGTGTAAAGGCTCAGAGCCCTGATGGCCTGGCTCGGTCACTAGTCTCAGCCACTTACTCAGTAGCCTTGGGCAACTCATTTCAATACCTGTCAACCTCGGTTTTCTCCATGTGTGAAATGGGGGTTAGGATGGCACCTACCTCCCCAGCACACTTGGCCAGGCCTCACCCTCACAGAGACCTTTCACACAGTTCCAGAGAAGGCTGGTGACGCACACGGTACCGGAGGAGTGCCTCCAGACAAGAAGTCTCATTGACTGCGTCTCAGGACATCTGTAGGCTCTCTCTGCCTGCAGAGGCCTGGATTAAAACGTGCTAGCTCCGGAGACTGCTTGATTATAGTGCTTTCTATCTGTGGGCACCCAAGTGCCACTTCATTTAATGTTGAAATGTTTTGTTTTGTGAGACAGGGTTTCACTGGTAGCCCTGGCTGTCCTGGAACTCACTCTGCCTCTCCCTCCCAGGTGCTGGAACTAAAAGTGTGCACCCCACTGCCCCCTTTGGTCAACGTTAAAATAAATAAAACTTTTTGTAACCCTGGGGTTTGTCACTTATGCACTTTTTAGTCTATCAGAGGCCTGACACCAGTTGAAGCTGGGTGTGGTGCCACACGCCTGCGACAGCTGCCCTCCACGCAGGAGGTGGAGGCAAGAAGACCAGCAGTTTCAGGTTATTCTAAGCCAGCTACATAAGGAGTTCAAGACCAACCTGGGCTATAGGAAACTCTATCTAAAGACAAAAAAAAAAAAAAAAAAAAAGCCAGGAATGATGGTGGTACATCCCAGCACCTGAGAGGTGAAGAATTAGGAGTTCAAGGACAGCCTCCACCAAGTAGCAAGTTCAAGACCAGCCTAAGATACCCGAGACACTATCCCAACCATCCTCCCTCGACAAACAATAAAGTAAACTCAACTAAACAAACTTTCCACTCCGATTACAGAAGCCAGGACGGCAGACTTGGGAGACCGTTGGGATGATTCCTGCCAGGTATATAATGATGCCAGCAATAATTCATCATATCTGTAATTCACTTCAAGAGTCTCCAGCTAGTTTTCCCGTTCTTCTAAGTCCCCTAGCGAGGCCAATCGGTTACCCGACTGTTTCGTCCTGTTTTACGGGCGTTGGGAACCTTGGCTAGCCCAGACGGGGCGGGGCACAGCTGCAAGCCCCAACCTCTGCTAGGTGCGTCAGGGGGAATCCTCGCTGCACCTGGGAGCGGCGAGGAAATTGCACCATGTATGGGCAGCTGCGTCAGAGGGGGCGGGGCCACCGCAGAGGCTAGGGGACGCCAAGCCGGTCGCTTTCCTCCGCAGAGGCGGCTGGTCACCAGAGCAGGGGGTCGTGAAGTTCCGTGCGGACCGGCCCACGGCGGCTCGTTTGGAGAGGCGGGTCCCCGGAGAGGTGAAAGACGCCGCGGCGACACGCCCCCTACCCCCCGCGCAGCAAGTGGTTCAGCCCGAGAACTTTTCATTCATAAAAAAGACAAGACTCCGCGAGGCGCGAGTGAGTCAGAACCGCAGCCGCCGACGCGGACCCCACCGAGCATCAGCCCAGGGCATGTACCGAGACTTCGGAGAACCGGGACCGAGCTCCGGGGCTGGCAGCGCGTACGGTCGCCCCACGCAGGCCCCGCAAGCTCAGGCGCAGGCCGCCCAGCAGCAGGTGAGGCTGGCCGGACCCCCGAGAGGGACCTGGGTTTGGACGGCATTAGGGGTGCTGGAGTTACTCTGGTTTGCTTCGGGTTTAGGACCGCGACCCCGAGCAGCGTCTCCCTTTGGTGGTCGCGACCGTGGATCCTGCATGTTCTGCGCGGTCCAGGAACCGGTGTTCCCCGTGGCCAGGGGACAGGCGCAGCAGGAGGAGCGACGATCTAAGAATCCCCTTCTTGCCCTCCCGCATCTCCCTAGCTGACTGTCATTCTGCCCCTCTGTCTCCGTTAGTCTTTATTTCCTCTTGTCTGCCCCTAAATACTGGTGTCTCACCTGCCCCATCCTACGACTGAACAGGATCAGAAGAGCGCTCTGTCCCCAGTTTAATAACCGGGACCTGGAGTCTGGGCACACGGAAGAGATTGGGGGAGGGGGGATGTCCATTAGAACCCGGCCAGGTCAGCGAATCTTTAGTAGTCTGTCTGTGACTGCCCATGTGTCGCTTCCAGTTGTCCGTGTCCCTCTGCCCGGTCAAGTCCCTATCCTTTTGAACTCAATATAGTCCTGTGGGCCCCAGGTAGTGGCTCTGAGGGGTTCCCGGAGACTGACTGTCCATTCCCTAAGCCCAATGGAGACCACGAAGTGTTGGAACATGCGCAGGGTCATCCACCAGGCCACTCTCGCGTCCCATACTCTCGGCACCCGACGGTTCCCACTACTGGCTAGAGGCACTCGAGAGGTTGCAGGTGCCCATTTCCTGTCGAGGGGCCGCGAGCACGTGTTGCCAGGGGAGGGAAGGAGCTGCGTCCGTTCCGCCGAGTCACAGCAAACCGAGTCACTGGGGCTGAGTCACCTTGGGTGCCCCTCCCTTCCTGGCCCCAAACGGCCCCCGGACCGACGACCTAGGAGCGGGAGGTGCTCCTGGCGATACTTCTAGCCCACAACTGGGGTCACTGAGCTTCAGTGTCCCCCAATACTGGGCTGGGGACATAGTTGTCCCAGGCATGCCTAGGCATGTGAGGTGTTCCCTGGACCGAAGGAGCCCCGCACCCTTAGCTCACAGGTCTTAAACTCGTTCTCTCCCCTAGAACACTCACGCCCCTCCAGATTCCCCCGCCCAATCCCAACAAAGCTCAGATTTCTGGTTTAAAAAAAAGAACTAAAGAATGCCAGGCCTCCGATGGAGGGTTTTTCATCTCTTTAACTTATTTTACGGACTCCAAAAGCCCATCAATTTTGAGCCTTCAAAATTTTAAATTGACAATTGGGCATGCCTTTAATCCCAGCATTCAGGAGGTGGAGGCAGAGGCAGGTCAATCTCTGGGCGTTGGAGACCAAAGTGAGTCCCAGGACGGCCAAAATTACATAATAGAAAGATCCTGTCTCAAAAAATAAAATTAAAAGCTAATTCAACTCCGATTTCTGAGTCGGCATCTCAACAGCAACGAAATATTGCATGATATCAAGAACAAAAAAAGTGAAGTAACACTGAGGCTAAATAACTTGCCCCAGTCACAAATTCAGTAGATGAGAGGATACTTGAGACATAGCCCTTGTTCACATATCGGTCACCTGACTCCCCTAAGACGCTCTGTTAGAAATTCTAAGCCAGGTGTGATGCTACATGCCTAGCTTCACTGTTTGGGAGGTGGAGGCAGGAGGGTCAAAAGTCTAGCCTAAGCTACGTGAGATCCTGTCTCTTACCTGATTCTCAGAGTTGGCTGGGGAACTAGAAGCTGGATTTATGCTCTTTTGTGAGGGTGGGCGCAGGAATGGGTGAGAGCCAAGCCATTTGGGCTCAAAACTCAGTTTCTATTTGCTGGCTGTGGGTCTGTGGGCAACTGTTATCCTGTCTGAAAATGAAGACAGGATTGTGCCAGCTGTATGAGTCACTGTTTATAAAGCGGTTGGAAGAGTGAGGGGCCGTTCATACTTGGTAAGAATTATCTCTGATGGGGAAATAGAGGTAAAAAAAAAACATTATGTGACCTGCCCAAAGTTACCCAGCTCATGAACAAGTTTCTGATTGCCAAACTGTGCTCCCTGTGACCTCCCAGGGCTGGTGTCTGCATTGAGAGTAGAAAGGGCAGGGTCTCTGTTCCCTGGAAGTCCCTCAGTTCCCCTCATCACCCACCCTCTGCTCTTACTCCTCAGAAATTCCACCTTGTGCCAAGCATCAATGCTGTCAGTGGCAGCCAGGAACTGCAGTGGATGGTGCAGCCTCATTTCCTGGGGCCCGGTGGCTATCCCCGACCTCTGACCTATCCCCAGTACAGCCCCCCTCAGCCCCGGCCAGGAGTCATACGAGCCCTAGGGCCACCTCCAGGGGTGCGTCGCAGACCCTGCGAGCAGGTAAGGAACAGAGGTATTGCATTTTCGATAGCCCTTAGGGGTCTGAAGAGGCAGGGGACAGGATCTTGCTATGAGAGACCTTCCATCGCCCATAGGAGTCCCTGGGAGGCCAAGAAAGAGGCAAAAGGTCACTTGTGAGTCAAGGAAGGCTTCCTGGAGAAGGGCTGCATGTTAACCTAAGCCACAGATGGGCTGAGTATGGAAAGCTGAAGGAATCTTCTTGGGAATGGGGTTGGAGGTGCAGGAACGGAGGTGAGGAGGACGGAGTATAATGTAAGGTGGGTATGTGGAAAAGAGGGGGACTCCATTGTCTGACATGCATGGAGTGGGTAGCCTTATGCTGCCTACATGCCTTGGGGTGAGAGAAGAGTAGGAACACTCTCTGAATCTATTTCTTTTAATGCTCACAAAAAGTGAATGGGAAGCCAGGCGGTGATGGTGCATGCCTTTAGTCCCAGAACTTGGGATGCAGAGGCAGGCAGATCTCTGCGTTCTAGGCCACCCTGGTCTACAGAGTGAGTTCCAGGACTGCCAGGGCTACACAGAGTAACCCTGTCTTGAAAAATAAACAAAGCAAAAGTGAATGGGAAATGTATTTCAGTTTTTCCATCTCCCAGCAGAGGAAGTGAGAGCATAGACAGGGAGTCACTTGTCCGAGTCCCTCCAGTGAGTAACGGGGCAGGAGTGGCCTTGGGCCTCAGGTCTGCTCAGCTCCATAGTCAGACCCTCCTGAGCCACACTGTCTCAGTGGGAGCTCACACAATGTTCCAAAGTGAGCCAAGAACTTCTGCCTCCCTAAGTCCTTTCTAAATGAATAAGGGTATGTTTTTGCTTATTTGTGCTAGGGTCTTGTTATGTAGCCCAAGCTAGCCTTGAATTTGAGATCCTCCTTCCTCAACTTCCCAAGTGCTAGGTTCCACGTGTATACTAGGACACCTGACAGAGACGGAGGACCCTTAAGGTCATAGCTCCTCCCCCCAAATACTCCTGGAGCACTATGAGAGTGTCATGCGGAGAGGTCTCCCTACTCAAGGCTGGCTTGCTGGGCACGAAGGTGCATGCCTGTAAGCCTGGACTTAGGAAGTGGAGACAGGAGGATTGATTCAAGGACAGTCTCAGAAACACAGGACGTTTAAGGTCAGCCTGGGACACATAAACCCTGCCTCAAATAACCAAACAATAAAAGAAAACTTGACTTAATTATTGCCTAGGAAAAAAAACAAACCTGACTGCGCTGGTGACTGTGAAGAGCCGCCCTGGACTCAGTCCCCAGTGCGTTCACATGTTCCCAAGCGAACAGACACAAATCTTGGCCATGATGGCTGAGGAGAGGGTGAAGGGGGCAAGGCCTTGGGAGACATATGAGATGGAGCAGAGAACAGCTAACAGCAGGCTCCCCACAAGAATAGCTTACCTCTGTGACCACGAGCAAGAGGCCGACCAAGGGCAAACCCTTCCACACTTCCTTCCCTTAGCCCTGTCCTGAGCTGTCACCTTTTGATCATGGGTGCTGCTGGGCCGGAGCTGTAGTGGGTAGGGTCCTCCTGGGGCAGGTGGCTCCATCAGATGGCCTTTCACTCAGTGGACATTAAATCCTGCTCTGGAGCTTTAACCAGTTATTCACCTCCCTGAGCTCCAGGTCCTTACGTTGAGAGTCTGCTGAGGTCCAGAGAGATGACTCAGCAGTTAGCACTGGCTGCTTCTGTAGAGGACCATTGCTCCTTCACCAGCACCCATATGGAAACTCACTGCTCCTAATTCCCTCCAAAGGTTCTGGTGGCTCCCTCTTCTGGTCTCTACCAGCACTGCATGCTTGTGGTGTTCATACACACACATAGGCAAAACACTCATACACACATTTTTTTTTTAAATCTTTTTTTTTTCGGTTTTTTTTTTTTCTATTTTTTTGCCTTTCGTCCC
>NW_026067909.1:15580358-15606757 GCF_014885135.2 Alexandromys fortis
AAACTTAAAAAAAAAGCAAAAACAAACAAAAAAGACTATGTAGGAAGACAGGCAGATGGTTCGTCAGGCGAGTGACTATCCTGCTTATCTTTTTTTTTTTTTTCTTTTTTTTAGTTTTTCGAGACAGGGTTTCTCCGTAGCTTTGGAGCCTGTCCTGGCACTAGCTCTTGTAGACCAGGCTGGCCTCGAACTCACAGAGATCCGCCTGCCTCTGCCTCCCGAGTGCTGGGATTAAAGGCGTGTGCCACCACCGCCCGGCTAGTGACTATCCTGTGAGGATGGGTCCCTAGCACCCACAGAGGCCCAGAGTAGATATTGTAACCCCAGCATGGGGAAGGGGCAGGCCGAGACAGTCCCCAGTAGCTCACTGGCCAACATGTCCAGCCAAATGGATAGACTCCAAATTTAGTGAGAGACTTTGTCTCAAAAAATAAGGTGGAGAATTGAGGAAGACACCCAGTGTTACCCCCAACACACAGACATACACAAAACTCAGGAGCAGAGACAGGCGGATCTCTGAGTTCCAGGCCAGCCAGGGCTATACAGAGAAACCCCGTCTCAAACAAACAAAAATCAAACAAGGACAAGCAAGACCCCATGCAGGGAAGCCTTTCACCCTAGAGCTTTGGAGGTGGAGGCAGAGGATCTATCAGGAATCTGAGGCCAGCCTTGGCTATATGTTGAGTTTAAGGCCAGCCTGGGATACAGGAAACCTTATCTTTTTTAAAAAAACAAGATAGGTATGGTGACACACATCTTCAACCCCAACACCAGGGAGGCAGAAGCAGGTGGATCTCTGTGAGTTCCAGGCCAGTCTGGTCTGCACAGGAAGCTCTAGGCCAGCCAGGGCTACACAGGGAGATCAGGTCTAAAGTACAAAGAAACAAAGCTACAAAAAGCAAAAAGAATCTGTGTAAGGGCTAGGGGTATAACTCAGCTGTACAGCATTTGCCTAGCTAGTGTACTAGGCAGGGGTTTGATCCCTAGCACTGAATCAAAGAAAAAAAACCCTATAAAATACTTTGTTGGCACAGTAGATTCCCAGTAACTTTTGACACTCATGAGCACCTCCTGTGATTCCTAGCTCCTCTGGGAAGGAAGAAATTCCATCGTCTAGGCTGAGGGTCTTATAAAAGGAGATAATGGTGTCTCGTAGACTCAGGAGGGAAGGCTACGTATGCCTGGGAAATTAGGATTTCAACATCTTAGCGGAGCTCTAAGCTGAGGAAGTATAAAAGGAGGGTCAAAGCTGATGGAGCGGGAAAACATTACAGTAAAGAAACCAGCAGGAAAGCTAGTGTGCGCAGGCAACAAGCACCTGGTACGGAGAAGCAGTTGTGTAATGGCGGTACCCAAACTACACCTGAAGGAAAAGCCCCCAGTGGATGGTGAGCCCAGGGAGGACAGCTGGTGGCCCAGCATCTGCCTCACTATCCCTCTTCTTTTCTCTCCCAACCTAGATCAGCCCCGAGGAGGAAGAACGCCGCAGAGTGAGGCGTGAACGCAACAAGCTAGCAGCGGCTAAGTGCAGAAACCGGAGAAAGGAACTGACAGACTTCCTACAGGCGGTGAGCATCAGGGGGGCCAGAGGGTTCCCAGGAGCACGAGAAACCCAATAGATCACTCCTCCACACCCCACCCTCCTCCCTGTCCGAGGGGAAGTCCTGGGAAAAGGATAAGGAAATGGGGATTAAAAATTATTTGCCCTCCAAAACCACAGAGAAACCCTATCTCGAAAAACCAAAAAAAAAAAATAATAATAATAAAAATAAAAATTATTTGCCACCGGGAGGTAGTGGCACACGCCTTTAAGCCTTTAATTCCAGCACTCAGAAGACAGAAGCAGGCAGATCTCTGAGTTTGAGGCCAGCCTGGTCTACAGAGCAAATTCCAGGACACCCAGGGATATTACCCAGATAAAGCCTGTCTCAAATAATTTGCCTTGGGTCTCGAAGCAGAGATGATGTTGACAGGCAATTCTGCTGAAGCCCTGGACCTGCCAGGCCATGGTGGTGCATACTTTTAATCCCAGTACTCGGGAGGCCCGAGTTCCATGCCAGCCTGGTATATAAAGCGAGTAGAGAAAACAGAGAAATCTTGTCTTGAGAGGGGAAAAAAAAAAAAAGAAAAAAGAAAAAGAAGCAGCCCTGGGCCTGATAGGAGTCATGCCCATTTTCTCTCAGGGTCTCATGGGAGTTGCAGTTCAGACTTACTGGGGACTCCAGGCACAACCCCCACACTCCAGCCTGAGGCTTGGCGATCTTTCACCCTCCTAAATTTCTCCTAATCCTCTAAAGGAGACTGACAAACTGGAGGATGAGAAATCGGGCCTGCAGCGGGAAATTGAAGAGCTGCAGAAGCAGAAGGAACGTCTTGAGCTGGTGCTGGAAGCCCATCGCCCCATCTGCAAAATCCCCGAAGAAGATAAGGACACGGGTGGTACCAGCGGTACCAGCGGCGCCAGCAGCCCACCAGCCCCCTGCCGCCCCGTACCTTGTATCTCCCTTTCTCCGGGGCCTGTGCTTGAACCCGAAGCACTTCATACCCCCACGCTCATGACCACACCCTCTCTGACTCCCTTTACTCCTAGCCTGGTTTTCACCTACCCTAGCACACCAGAACCTTGCTCCTCAGCTCATCGAAAAAGTAGCAGCAGCAGCGGAGACCCCTCCTCTGACCCCCTGGGTTCTCCCACACTCCTGGCTTTGTGAGTTACCCAGCCACACCCCTTGCCGATGCACCCCAGTCATCTCCTTCCTTCCATTGATCCAGCAGGCCTGGACCATCCGCACGCCCCGAACCAGCAGGTCCTTTATCTCTTCAGAGTAGAACAAACTGTTATGCTTCGATGTGGAGCCAGCTGGGGGGGGGGGTGTCCCCAAAGCTGCTCATTGTATCTCTAGAGCTGGCCTATCATAATTTGCACAAAATCAGACAAAACATGTCCCCTTGGGGCCTGGAGCCCTAACCCCTTTCGGACAGACTGCTCTCACACTATGTCACTTTCTTCATTTGATCCAGCCAGCCCCGCTCCCAGACAGGTGCCCTCCCACTAGAACACTAACTCACACAGCTCCACTGCCAGCAGCACCAGGGCATCCTGCAGGCGCCTCCTGCATGGCACAACTCAGGAGGCACCGGTGGCTTCTGTGATGAGCTGAGCTTGCACTCCCTAGCTTTGAGAAGCCTTTAGTTCCAGGGTATCCAAGCCTCCACATCAGGGGCAGCTGCTATTTATTTTCCTAAAGAGACTATTTTTATACAAACCTTCCAAAATGGAATAAAAGGCTTGAAGCTCTAGTCTGAGTTGTCATGTTGGATCCAGAGGCTAGAGGAAACCGTTTGGAACAGGAGCTCTAGGTTCCAGCCTCAGCTGTGACCTTGAAGAAACCACCATATATTTTTGAACTTCTATATCCCATCTGAAGAATGGGGATACCTCTGCTGTGCTTCAACTCCTGTACTGAGACTGAGAATGCTCCGGAGTACAAGCAAACAAGATTATCAGTTTTCCCCCGGGGAGACCCACACTGCTCCTATCTTAAGGACTGGGGGCAGGGAGGGGCTGTGTTATACCCTTCCACCTTCCGAACAGGCAGCCAGTGGGCTTGAGGCCCCCAACACCTGCTTCCTGCCCCATTGTTTTTGACAGGAAGGAGCCTGGAAGGGAGCTGGAGCCACTTCAGGGGCCGGATTTTGGGCTGTGTTGGCGCCCGTGGGGGAGTTAGTGGTCTACCACTGTCTTAAATCCCACCCCAAACTCCAGGTAATGAGTTCTGCAGTCCCTCAGGATGGGAATTGCACCGCGTCTTTGGGTTTCCGCCCTCTTCCCAACCCCGGCGATATGCAGATATAGGCTGGCCAGGCTTCGGGCTCTGCTTCCTTCTCAGTTTATTAGTCCCCACCCAACCACCCATTAAGTCCCTCCACTTCAGCCTCCATTCCCCTACTGCCCTGCCAGCAAGAGCAAGGGGCCCTCCTCAGTGCCAGGGCTTTTTCAGTCCATGCCAGCGCCCTGGTGCTCAGCCGAAGCAGCGACCAGGTCTGGCGGTCCACAGAAGTCTCCGTGCTCAGGGAGCAATTCAGGCAGGCGTTGGCGTAGAAAATGTGGCGCCCTCAGTCATCGGGGGAGCAGGCTAGAGGCAACTGATCTGGGCTGCCCACACTGCCAGTGCTGGAACTTCCATCGCCTAAGTCGCGGGGCCCGCACGGGGGCAGGGCGAGCTCGGGTGTGGGCCCGGCGCCTGAGCCCACTGCACTGCCGGGGCCACCGCGGGGGCCCCACTCTTCGCCCAGTGCCAGGCAAAGCTCCTTAAGCGCCAGGTTTTCCCGCAGCAGCTCCTCCTGGCGGCCTTCCAACTCGGCTAGCTTTTGCCAACAGCCACCCAGGTCCTCGCGCACCGCCCGGGATGCTTGGGTCCCGAAGAGCTGCCACTGGCGCGCTGCACGCCGTCCCCGCTGGCGCTCCGAGTCCAGGAAGCAGCAGAGATCGCGCAGCTCCCGGTTCTCCGCCTGCAGGCGCCGGTTGAGCTGTTTGAGCTCACGGATCTCGCCCAGGTGACCCTGCAGCTGCCGATTCACCTCCTGCATCAGGCGGCCGCGCTGCACCAGCGCTGCCAGCCGCGCTGCCTCCTCCCGCCGCAGGCGCCGCACCAGCTCCTCCTTACCCAACGCCGCCATCTCCTCGTCCGTCAGCTCCTCCAGGCCTCCTGCTTCGGCCTCCATGGCTGATCAGGCAACTGCAGCATCGCCCGCCCGCCGCCGAGGCTCTGGAGCCCTTCCTCGGGCCGGTTGCCGCTCAGGCTCCGACCCGGGCTCTGGCTCTGAGGATGGCAAGCTGTGGAGGAGGCAGCGTAGGATGCAGCAGCCACCCCGGGGTGGGCACGAGGCAGGGCGCGCGCCGGGGCGGGGCCTCTTGATGTTGAAGAAGGACAGCCAATCCGGAAAGTCTCTTGGGAAGGGGCGGAGCCTAAGGCTATAGCGCTCGTCTCTTCCCACTCCGTTGGGTGTCACGACCCTCTAAAAGTAGGGACCTTTTCTGTCCTTCCCTTCTATGGTCATCTCCGCAGAACATAAAGGCGTTGTGGGATTCCATGTCCCAAATCTCCTCAAGCACTTTTTGAGAACTGATGTTCAGGTGTCTGCCTTTGACTCCTGCCCACCCAGCAACAGAACTTAAACAGATGGCTTCCCAGGCTCTTCTTCCTTAGCCAAAACTCTCAAGCATCACTCCCAGCTACTCCGAATCCAGAGTCCAAAGGTCCTGGCTCATTATCAACCAACCCTCCCTCCCACGGAGCGTTTCCTGCCTGCCATATGGGCCATACAAAGAATATGTTTGTTTAATAAACTTTTGTTGTATGAAAGGCCTTGTGCAGAAATAAATTTGACCAGAATCTTCATCTTGACCAAAAAGGTCAAAATCTGGCAAAAGAAGAAAAAAAGGAAAGAGCTGTGTGTGGGGGCTGGAGACAGCTCAGAAGTGCTGCTCCAGGAAAGAACCTGAGATAACCCAGCCTTCACTCCTCCCGGGGAGGCTCACAGCCAGTTGTGAGGGCTGTGAACCTCCATGGGCACACACAAAAAATCTAAAATAAGAAAATCTTTTAGGCAAGGGGGGGAGAGCATCCAAGTGCACACTGAACACATGGCTCAGCGCTAAAGCACTTCCCTAGCAAGGCCCTGGTACATTTGCGAGCCACAAGAGAAGGATGTGATGTAGAAGTGGTCTCTGGGAAAGTATTTCCCAAGAAGGAAATACCTGAAAGATGCCTAAGACTGCTAACAGAGTTCCAGGACAGACAGGGCTATCTCAAAGACAACGCAGAAGATTGCCAACAGAGAGAACGGATGTGAGAGAAGGCAGGAAGTGTGGTAAAAGACATTGATGCCCCCAAGAGCCCAGCTGCGTGAGGAACAGTGAGGATAGTTCTGAGATCTTGATAAGTGTAGGTAAATGGAAAGTGGGGAGATGGCGGGGCTCTGAAGAGCTGGGTGTGCTGCCTAGAAGTCAAATTCTTAAGGACTTGCAATGCCAAACTGGAGGCTTTCCAAAGGCCAGTAAAAATTTTAAACAGGGAGCCAGGTAGTGATGGCGCATGCCTTTAATCCCAGCACTAGGGAGGGGAGGCACAGGCAGGTGAATCTTTGTGAGTTCAAGGCCAGCCTGGTCTACAGAGCAAGTTCTAGGACAGCCAAGGACTACACATATGAACCCTGTTTTGAAAAATAAAAACAAACAAATAAATAAATTTTAAACAGGGAAATGACATTTTAAAATGTTTTGCCTTGTTTGATATAGGGTCTCAATATGTAATCCTGGATGGCCTGAAAGTGTCTATGTAGACCAGCCTGACCTACAATTCACAGGAATTACAAACATGAGCCACCTAGGAAAATATACATTTTTAGAAGACTGTTAAAAGAAGCCAGTTGTATTGGCAAATGCCAGTAATCCCAGCACTAGGAATGGAGTGTGGGGCGGGGAGGGGGGAGGCAGGAGCATCAGGAATTCCGAGTCATCCTTCCCATAACAAGACCAGTCTGAGCGGTTGGAACAGACTTTGTCCCCCCAGCCCCAAAAGAAGCCTTCAACTGCGCTATGTGGGGCAGACTCTGGCAGCAGGGTGTTCACAGGATGAATACCTATGTATCAATGAACAGAGAGAGCTGTGTAGGAAGACTAGGCTGCCAGTCGGTGGGCGGGGAGGAAGAAGCAGATACCAGAGGCACCCAGCAGGCACATGACAGCTCTGAGTGCTTCCAGGGAGGAATCTGGAAAACAGCCCATGTTTCTAGAACTGAGAGGATGCTGACTGGGCGTGAGAGAGATCTCTCTAGAGACCCTAGGGGACAGAAGTGGAGGGGGAGACCTGGCCTTGTTAACCAGGACCTGCAGAACCTCCTGTCTTCTAGGCTCTCACTAGACTGGCTTGTGTAGAGCCTTTTAATTTATGTTTTCCCATGACAAGATTTCCCTGTGTAACCCTGATTGCCCTGAAAAAACTCACCGTAGGCCGGGCTGGCCTCGAACACCACCTGCCTCTGCTTCCGGAGTGTTGGGATTAAAGGTATGCGCCACCACATTGCTGTTATGGCTGGCTTTTTGCCCCCCTCTGAGGCAGGATTTCTCTGTGTGTACCACTGGCTATCACAGAACTTACTCTCTCTAGACCAGGGTGGCCATGAACTCAGAGATCCACCTTCCTCATCATGAATTCACAGAGCTGTGCCCTGTGCCCTGGTCTCTTCAGGGCTGATTTTTTTTTTTTTTTTAGTATAATAGGGGGTTATTTATTTGGGGATAGACTCACGGATCACAATCTTCTGCTGGAACAGGCAACAGCAACCAAATCCCCACTGATGTATCTTCTGGTAGCGAGATCAGATCTCCTTGCTGGCCAGGTAGCTCGCAAACAAAAGGCCTACCTTCCAGGACTGACTCTTTTCTTTGTTTTTGGTTTTCAAGACAGGGTTTCTATGTGTAACAGCCCTCGCTGCCCTAGAACTAGCTCTGAAGACCAGGCTGGCCTCGAACTCACAGAGGTCCGCCTGTCTCTACCTCCCTTAAATTTATTTATTTATTTATTTATCTATATGTATATAGTGTTCTGCTTGCTTGATGCCCGCTGGCCAGAAGAGGGCATTCCAGATGGCTGTAAACCACCATGTGATTGCTGGGAATTGAACTCAGGACTTTTGGAAGAGCAGGCAGTGCTCTTAACATCTGAGCCATCTCTAGCCCCAGAGCTGACTCTTCTTTTGTTTGTTTTTTATTATTTTCAAGACAGATTTCTCTGTAGCTTTGGAGCCTGTCCTAGAACTAGCTCTTGTAGACCAGGCTGGCCTTGAACTCACAGAGATCCGCCTGCTTATGCCTCCTGAGTGCTGGGTTTAAAGGCATGCACCACCACCGCCCGACCCAGGGCTGACTCTTATCTTAAACACTGGGTATTTGAAAATAAAATGAGTCCTTTTTTGTTTGGTTTTGGATTTTTGAGACAGGGTTTCTCTGTGTAGCCTTGGGTGTCCTGTAACTCACTCTGTAGGTCAACCAGGCAGGCCTCAAACTCAGAGATACACCTGACTCTGCCTCCTTAGTGGTGGGATTAAAGATTTTTTTTTAATAATTAAAAAAGTAAATTATACTTAGGTGTATGTGTAACAGTGCATGTGTGGCGGTCAGACGACAACTCGTTGACGTTGCTTTTTTTACACAGTGTGGGTCCTGGAGATCGACCAGTCAGGTTTGGTGGCTCCTGTGTCGAACACAAAGAAGACAGTGGAAAGCCTTAGCAGATAGATGGCCCTGCAGATGCCTGCTTCCATGAAGAAAAACTTTAAGAGAAGTCACAGCTTGTGTGGGGGTGTAGTAAGTGTTGAAAAACCATAGTGGGGGCTGGAGAGTTGGCTCAGTGGTTATGAGCAAGAACTGCTCTTGCAGAGGAGCTGAGTTCAATTCCCAGCACCCACATTGGCGACTTCCAGTTGTCTGTAATTCCAGCTCCAGAGGATCTGATACATCTGATCTCCCAGGGCAACTGTACTCACATGCACATACCCCCCCCACGCATACATATAGTTCAAAATAATAAAAATAAGATACATGGCGGGAACAAGAAAGATGCTCATCTGTCTGATGGACTAGCAAGCAGAGCCACACGCACTCAGCGATTTAGGATAAAGCCTCAGAAAGATTCTAATTTAGGACACAGGCCAAAATTGGGAGACTCTGAGAGAGTTGAGAAGATGGAAGAGACAAAAGGAGGAAATGGGAGAATCTGTAAGACAGGCGAGACTGGGAAAAGGCTTTCCGGAGTTCTACAGAGACCCTCCAGAGGGGTGAGAAATGAGGGCAGGGCAGCTTCCTCCTACCACTCCGTCCCGGAAGTGGTCCTTCGCAGGCTCCGGGTGCCCGGAGCGAAATCTCCGCACTCCCGGAAGTGGCTCTACGGCTGCTTGCCCGGCCCAGGGCCGTGCTAGCTCCAGCTCTGGGCGAACCCGGCCCGGGCATCGCCATGACCAGCGAGCTAGACATTTTCGTGGGGAACACGACCCTTATAGATGAAGACGTGTATCGTCTCTGGCTGGATGGTTACTCAGGTCTGTGTAGCGCCCTCCCAGGAAGCGGTTGTTTTGGGTGGGAGAGGGGGCGTGGCTAGGATTCAGGCTTCACTTAGGGAAGTGGACTGTCTGCTGGGAGTCAGGGATGGAGAAAGATTGGAGCTAGAGCCCCTGGAGGGACCCTGAGTACAGCA
The DNA here is from genome assembly GCF_014885135.2 of Alexandromys fortis. Lineage (NCBI taxonomy): Eukaryota > Metazoa > Chordata > Mammalia > Rodentia > Cricetidae > Alexandromys > Alexandromys fortis. The sequence goes on from NW_026067909.1 coordinate 15,589,616, forward strand.
GGGTGGGACCTTATGGTAGTGCCCTCTCCCTAGTGAACGATGCAGTGGCGCTGCGAGTACGGTCCGGGATCCTGGAGCAGACCGGCGCCACCGTAGGAGTGCTACAGAGCGACACCATGGACCACTACCGCACCTTTCACATGCTCGAGCGTCTGCTGCACGCGCCACCGAAGCTGCTGCACCAGCTCATCTTCCAGATCCCTCCCTCCCGACAGGCGCTCCTCATCGAGAGGTGCTCACCTGGGGGACGGCGGGAATGTCAATCAGTTCGACTTTATAGCCACTTTGCAGGGTGAAACTGAGGCTCAGGGAGGATGGGACACACCCAGGAAATCAGAAAGTTAAGAACAGAAGGAACCAACCCCAGACTTCCTTCCCCTTTCTTAATGGATCACCAATAATGTCCTATGCCTCCACAAGGTACTACACCTTTGACGAGGCCTTTGTTCGGGAGGTCTTGGGCAAGAAGCTGTCCAAGGGTACCAAGAAAGACCTGGATGACATCAGCGCCAAAACAGGAATTACGCTCAAGAGCTGCCGGAGGCAGGTTGGTTCCACATATTCCATCCCCCCCACCTAGCCCACCACTTGACCTTCTCCTCACTGCCCTAGCTCCCAGTGCCCTGGCTCCACTTCCAGCCTGTGATTGTGGAAGCGGCTTCTTCCTGTGGAGTCTCTTCTCCATCCACTTCCCATCTGGCCAGAGTGGCTTTCACAGTCTCAGTTCAGACCGTGGCTTTCCCTTGCTTATACGTGGTTTTCATTGACTCCTGTTATCCTCGACCTTCAGACTCTGGGTGGGTCCCCGCAGACCTCTCTAGGCTTACATTTCTCGAACCCCAAGCTTGATTTTGCCGAGAAGGTACCGTTTTCTTCACCATATCTACCCCTTGGAATCCACCGCAGGGAGCTAGGTGCTATCTTATCTATGCACCTTTTTGGTAGCATCTGTGGTAGTATCCATGAGCCTTTTCTTCAAGGGAGAAGTACCAGGATGTAAAGTGGTCTCAGGTGACTGTAAGTCTGACAGGCAGACCTCTGTCAGTTTGAGGCCAACTTGGTCTATATAGTGAGTTCCAGGACAGTCAGGACTACACAGTGAGACCTTGTCTCAAGACAAACAAAAGCCCAAGTCATTTGTTGAAGGAGTAACTAGTGTGAAATCAGTACATGCCCACTGGATAGGTGGAGAGGAGAGGGAGAGGTCCCGCACCATGCCCAGCACCCTGACTAGCCTCCTCCTTCCCAGTCCATGCCCAGCACCCTGACCAGCCTTCTTCCCTTAACTGCCCTACAGTTCGACAATTTTAAGCGAGTCTTCAAGGTGGTGGAAGAAATGCGGGGCTCCCTGGTGGACAACATTCAGCAGCACTTCCTCCTCTCTGACCGCCTAGCCAGGTGAGGGGCAGCCCTCTCCTGCCCACATCGCTTACTTGAGCCCTTAGACTGGCACACCTTCCCCATCCGTACCCTTTCACCTTCTGACTGTTTTGGAGGAAGGATTATTCTACTAATGACCTGTAAACTGCTTCAAATTGATCAGGGTTAAGGCATTTGTAAAGCATTTAAAACATGCTTGGGTCGGACAGTGGTGGCGCACGCCTTTAATCCCAGCACTCGGGAGGCAGAGGCAGGCGGATCTCTGTGAGTTCGAGGCCAGCCTGGTCTACAGAGCTAGTTCCAGGACAGGCTCCAAAGCCACAGAGAAACCCTGTCTCGAAAAACCAAAAAAAAAAAAAAAAAAAAAGTTATTTCTTAAGCTTACTGTGTATAGAGAATGTATTTGTGTGACAAGGTGACATTTCTGGTCCTGAGAGCCACTGTCCTGTCTGCAGAGATTACTGTGTATAGAGAATGTGTTTGTGTAACAAGGTGACATTTCTGGTCCTGAGAGCCACTGTCCTGTCTGCAGAGATTATGCAGCTATCGTCTTTTTTGCCAACAACCGCTTTGAAACAGGAAAGAAAAAGCTACAGTACCTAAGCTTCGGTGACTTTGCCTTCTGTGCTGAGCTTATGATCCAGAACTGGACCCTTGGAGCCGTCGGTGAGGCCCCTACTGACCCAGGTGCCTGAACATTCCCTACCCTCTTGGGGACTGATTCCCTGCCAGCAGCTCTTCCTGTAGCTTCCTCAGTACCCAGCATCCTTCAGCCCTCAGCCCCGGGCACCTCTCCATATAGTCCATTCACTCCGCATGCACCTTGTCGCCACTGTGTGGCCTGGGGCATAGCATTCCCCTCCATCTCTGGGATCCCAGGGAGGGAGTGCAGGGGAGGTTCAGGACCTCAGAAGATGGGTTCTCATCACCCACAACTTCTTTCATGGTCTCCGCAGACTCCCAGATGGACGACATGGATGTGGACTTAGACAAGGAGTTTCTCCAAGACTTGAAGGATCTCAAGGTTCTCGTAGCTGACAAGGACCTTCTAGACTTGCATAAGAGGTGACTTCGGGGATCCATGAGACAGGGTATAGAATGGTCTCCAGTGGCTATAGGTGTGACCATATCTTCCTACAGCCTGGTGTGTGCTGCCCTCCGGGGAAAGCTGGGTGTCTTCTCTGAGATGGAAACCAACTTCAAGGTCTGTGACCCTGTCCAGGCCCTTCCCCCTAAAGTGTCAGGAGCCTTCTGTGTTCTGTCCCTGCTGGGCAACTCTGCTCATGCCCGAAATTGACCAGCAGGTGGCACTGCTGCTCTCTCTCTGCCTATGAGGGGGAACCAAGCTCATAACCAAAGGGACTTGATTGAGGGAGGTGGATAGATTTGGGGAGGGGCCTGGCCCTCCCCCAGCCTCAGTGCTCAGCCTCCAGCTTCTGGGGCAGAAGACAGAACTCCCAAGATCCCTGCCCCACAGAATCTGTCCCGGGGGCTGGTGAACGTGGCTGCCAAGCTGACCCACAATAAAGATGTCAGAGACCTATTTGTGGACCTTGTGGAGAAGGTGAGCAGTCCCGCCTCCACCCCACCCCATCCCCAGCCTGTCCTGTCTCTGAGCATCTCTGCTGATGTTACTTGTTCTCTCGGGCCTACAGTTTGTGGAACCCTGCCGCTCTGACCACTGGACACTGAATGACGTGCGGCTCTTTCTCAACCAGTATTCAGCGTCTGTCCACTCCCTGGATGGCTTCCGGTGAGAGGTGCCAGGCCTGCTGGCTAACTTATTTGCCCTCCAGTAGACTCAGAGTTTGCTATTGAACTACCCTGTGGGTGGAAGTTCCCGCTCTTCTTTGTCCCCTTCCTTTCTGTCCTTCCTTTCTCAGATGTAAGCTGAGGATAAACCAGGAGGCTCATAAGACTTTATGGACACCAACTAGCCTAGGGCGTGACGGTGACAGTGTGCTCATCCACCGTGCGCAAGGCCCGAGTTCAGTCCTCTGCACTGTGCGGGGAGTGGGGAGAGGGAAGCCAGGCATAAGGGCTCAAGTCTGTAATCCCAGTACTTCGGAAGCTGGAGCATGAGGATTGCCACTGTTTTCCAGGCCAGCCTGGCCTATAGAATGAGACTCTGTCTCCAAAAACAAACTATCGAAAAAAAATTTATATATCTGTGTGTGTGTGCATACACACATGACTTCTTGGTGTGCAGCGGTCTAAAGAGCACTCGTAGCAGTGTGTCAGGCACGGTGTTGAGTGAATGTCAACTATCACTGTTGTCATTTTCATGCAGGCACCAGACCCTCTGGGACCGCTACATGGGTACCCTCCGTGGCTGCCTTCTGCGCCTCTATCATGACTAAACAGGACTAAAAGCCCTTGCCCCTCCCCCCTCCCGCATACCCTGACAATAAAGTTGCCATACGTTTGGAGACTGGTCCTCGTTCCAGGTTGAGGAGCTCATGGGGACTTTCACAGTGTGCACCAATGTGTTCCAAGGACCACTAGTGTTGAGGGTGTTTGTACTAGCACCTCAGGGACTGACGGGATCGTGACCAGATGAGGTCTTCATACCACACCCTCCCTCTCCACATCCCAGCTAAAACCACTCAGGAGCCAGGGATCATATCTGGGTTTATGAAGCCATACAGAGAGGATGGAGAAGCCAGGAAGAACCTCAGAGTCAGGCTGACGAGGGCAGTGGCCAAGCGGGAGAGGCTGAGGGGTTGCTGCTGGCCTCAAGGTGGGCAAGAGATTGGTGACTTCTTAACCGGATGGTCCACATGAGCGGTGATTGGGTACTTGGTGATACCACAGCTGTTGTTTCCCCGGTATAGCCTGAAGTAGCCCTAGGAAATTAGGGGGTGTCAGTGCCAGAAGGCAGAGAAGAAATTAGCCTGCCCCTCCCCCACCCCCCTCCCCTCACCTTCTCGCCCCATTCAGCTCCCCAGGAGTTCTTCAGGATCCAGTATGGGACAGAGCGGCGGGGTTTGCGAGCCTGGGACAAGACTGTCCCTGACTGTGTGCCCTCCTCCTTGTCTCTGCCAAAACCCACCAACAGGACAGAATGGTCCACGTGCTGGGGATCACAGTTAGTGTGCGTGGCCTTGATCACACCCTTCTGGTAACCCTGCAGGGTAGGGGATAGAGGAGCTGAGTCCAGGGCCCACTCCATTCTGCCCCTTCTCTGCCCCCTGCCCCACCCACCTGGAGTAGCTTCATGTTGATAGTCACGGTGATGGGGCCATGGAGAGCCAGGTAGCCTGCAATCACTGGAAATGGGTAATTACTAGAGATTCTTGAGTGTGCCACCAAGCCCTGCCTGCCCCGAGGCTGCTGCTCTCCTCACAGGGGAATGGACTTTAATTGTGTCTCCCATAGCCAGGCCTCCAACCTGCTTTCTCTGCCCCCAGCACCCATGTCCACCCTGACCATACCCTGTTCGTTACTCTTTAACATGGTGAAATCTTGGATCCAGGCCACCTTCTTGTACTTCTTGGCTAGACACCCACGGGGGCTGGGGCGCCCCTGGAATGGGTAATCCTTTTTGCTGGCCAGGCCACCTGAAGACAAGCAAGACCAGGAAGGAGGCTTGGCTACTAACACCCTCCATCCCCACAGTCTCCCCACAAGTTCTGGTACTCAACTGTTGTTGAGGACAGTCACATATGCGTCCCACACAAAACCACCCTGGCAGCCATTTCCACAGCGGTCACAGTCCAGGAGCTCTGAGACAGAAAGGGACAGAGTTATGTGAGCAGGCCCCTAGGCCATCTTTCCCTGTCACCCATCTCCCTGCCATACCCTGCACAGAGACTTCCACAAGCGGGTCGTGTTTGATGCGCCACAGGGCCTCGATGTTGTCCGCTGCTGCCATGGCCCAGCAGCACCTGCAGGATTCCTGAGTGGGAAGAGGGTGGGGCGGGGTAAGGTATCAAGGCCTGGACCTCATCCCCCCCTCCCCCAGGGCAGATTGGGCAGATACCTGGTTCTTGATGGATGAGATGATGTTTGTTGCCTTACGCCAGTCACAGCTGGAGGGCACCGGTCCCCCCAACTTTTCAGACCCTGCCTTTTTGACCACGTTGGGGATCCTTTCAGGCGCCCTCTGATGACTGTAGAGCTGGCTAAACTCCTCCTCTGGGGACAAACAAGGTCACGGAGGTCACAGATTTGACGCTTATATATTATCCCTTTCCAGCTGTCACAACCTTGGCTTGTCCCATCCCTATGAAACGTTCAGAGGCAACAGGCAGGATGAGGCCTAGAGAGGTCCAGTTTGCATCTTCCACCTCTGGCCTGTGAGCCAAGCTGGGACACAGGCCATCGAGTTCCTGTCTTGTGCTCTGAGATTTGGGGCAGTCACCCAGGCTGCTCTTTAAAGGGGGAGACTTGCTCTGTCCATCTGCCAGACACCCCACCCACCCACTCTGGGCCAGGAGGGTCTGGTACCTGTGAGGTCACTGAATGGAGTCTCCCCAAACTCTGCTGTGCCCAAGTCTTCCTCCTGCAGTCTTTGAGCCTGGGCCAAGTTGTGGGCAAAGATGTCCAGACGGCGAGCATATTCTAGACCAGAAAGGGGTTTTTGCAGGCTAGTCTCGGGGCAGGAAGTGGCCACTGGTTGGGTCACCCACACTCACCCAGGTGAGTGCTAGCTCTTTCCTCTAGCCCCCACCACTACCACCCCACTGTGAAAAAGTGATTATCCAGCCCACATGGGGTTAGAATTTCCCCCAGTGGCACCAAGAGGCCCACTCTAGGGGGAAGCTGAGTAAAACCTCTATAGGCACTATCTCAGAAAGGAAAGTTAGAGGGCTGGAGAGATGATTCAGAGGTTAAGAGCACTGGCTAGTCTTCCAGAGGACCTGAGTTCAATTCCCAGCAACCACATGGTGGCTCACAACCATCTGTAATGAGATCTGGTGCCCTCTTCTGACATGTAGGCAGACATGCCAACAGCATGTTGTATGCATAATAAATAAATAAATCTTAAAAAAAAAAAGGAAAGTTAAAATGGCTGGAGATGGGTTTCCTGTACCTGTGGTTATACCTTCCCTGCCACCTCTTCACACATCTGACCACAGGTGGGGGTGAGTGAGTGGAGTGTGAAGATGGAGCATAGCACAGGCACACAGATACAAACACACACACACAAAGAGAGAGAGAAAGAGCCTTCTGTGGGAGATGAAACCCCAGAGTGAAGGGGAGAACAGCCAATAAACAGGGCAAGAATGGGGGACAGGGAGTTGCCACCTTGGAGACAAAATGAGTGTCCTTAGGGATTTGCTGACTGAAATATGACGGGACGGTGGTCCTCCACACCCGGCCTGGAGTCACAGGTATGATAGGACTGTGGTCCTCCACACCCGGCCTGGAGTCACAGGTGCTGGGCCCATCATACCTTGGGGAAGCCAAGGCGTACACTGCGGGCCCTGCTTCCCACTCTGGCCTGGGCCAGGTCTTCTCCCCTTCCCAAGCCATAAGGTCATCTCTTAAGTAGACAGAGGGAATGGGACTGGAAACATCTGTGCTCATGATACCTGCTTCGTTTGAGTAAGTCCGGTTGTATTTGATCTGGAACAGCTTGAAGACTTCTGTCAGCTCCAGTGGTCGGGGCCCGGCATCCTGACAAGGAGTCAAAGTGTGGGAAAGAATCATTGTAAACCCAACCTTGTACCCAACCAAGGTGCAAAGACAGGGCTAAGGGCTGCCCAGGCGTTCTCTTTTCTCAGTGTTAGCCTCATCTGCTCCCTCCGAGAAATGGGAAGGAAAAGTCACAGGACGGTTTACCCGTGTAATTGAATGCTCATTCCAGTATTTAAGAGGTTGAGGAGGGAAGACAGCTGAGAGTTTTAAGCCAGAGAAGAAGGCCAACCTGAGCTACAAAGTAATCCCCCCCCACCTTTTTTTTTAAGACAGTGTTTCCCTATATAACAGCCCTGTCTGTCCTGGAACTCACTGTGTAGACCAGGCTGGTCTCAGACTCACAGAGATCCTCCTGCCAACATTCCCTGTAAAATCTTGTTTTAAGAAAATTAAAAAGAAGAAAGATATGCCAGCTCATAAAGAGAAGACCCCAGGCACAGTTGGCAGGGAAGGGCATGGTGAGCAGGTCAGAGTATTTACCTTGAGGAGGGAGTCATTGCGGCCTTGGCCTGCTGCCAACAGGACCAGAAAGTAGGAGAGGTGGACAGTCAGTGTCATGGTGCAGCCGAGAGTGCTGGGGGGCAGGAAGCTATGCAGACCAAGTTGGAAAGGGCGGGGCTAGAGAAACCACGAGGGGAAACCAGGTTGGGGTGGAGGGTAGACCCTCCTCCACCCGCCTGGCTGACTAACTGTACCCCACCAACTTCTTTTCAATAGCAGCTCCTGACTACCCTGTTCCAGACAATTCTAGGGATGTAAAGACAAATCTCTCTTTAAGGAGACAGGGCGGCAGATCTAAGTGGACAGTGATGATGCCCACATGATGGGAAACTTAGACACCAGCCACAGTGCCCGGTGTTTGGACAGGAACGAGTGGTGATGGGCAGCCTTTAGGGACTCACTCTTGCTTTCTCTGTGAAACTCAGTCAGTGTAAGGGCCACCTTCTTAAAGAAACCTCCTCTGCTCGAGACCCCAGCCTCAGGTTAACAGATTATAGCCCCCTGAGCCATTTCAAACTTCTGCCCACTCATCTCCCAACCACACAGAAGTATCCAATCTGTCTGTGTCTAGATCACCCGGAAATGTGGGGCAGGCTCAATGAGTATTCAGTTTGTTTGGATTATTTTGTTTATTTGATGTTGTTGAGACAAGGTCTCACTATGGAACCCTGGCTGACCTGAAACTCGCCAGCTGTGTAGATAAGGCTAACTTTGAATTCACAAATACTTGCCTGTCTCTGCCTAAGTCCTGGGATTAAAGGCGAGCGCTACCATGCCAGGAAGTTTGGGGGTTCTTTTGTGAGGGAAGGAACAGAATCTCATGTAGCCCAGCCTGGCCTTAAACTCCATAGGTAAATAGGGAAGACCTTCAATTCCAGGCCTTCCTCTTTAGACTGAGCACTTTGGTTACAGACATCGGTGCATTTTAACTGACTGAAAACTTGTAGTTAGCTTCTGTCTCATTTTTCTTCCTTCATATGGTCTACGAATGAGGAGAAAGAAAGACGACAGAAAGTATCACAGAAAAAACAAGCCCAGGGGGCTGGAGAGATGGCTCAGTGGTTAAGAGCATTGCCTGTTCTTCCAAAGGTTCTGAGTTCAATTCCCAGCAACCACATGGTGGCTCACAACCATCTGTAATGAGGTCTGGTGCCCTCTTCTGGCCTGCAGACATACACACAGACAGAATATTGTATACATAATAAATAAATAAATAAATAAATAAATAAATAAATAAATAAATAAATATTTAAAAAAAAAAAAAGAAAGAAAGAAAAAGAAAAAACAAACCCAAAACTTGTGTGGCTGGGAGCTGGGCAGCGCCTTCAGACCTGTTAGCCTCCACCCCATATTGAGTATGTCCTTGGGCTAAAGAAGCTCCCCCCCCCCCAAACCGATCTCCAGACTGGGAAGCAGCAGCCAAGACCAGAGAGGTGCAAAGAGCTGGCTTTCCAGGGCCCATGGGTTGGGTGAAAGGGGAGGGGTCTGGCCCTGGGACTCACCCATTTTCATGTTTCCCACCTCCTCTCTTCTTTAGGAACTGCCTTAGAATTGTTATGTTCCATTAAACTCCATATTTCTCCTGGGGACAGGAAACTGCGGGACTATTTCAAAAATAATGCTGACAAGAAAGGAAAATAAATACGTAAAAAATAATGCCGTGTCCACGGATCGCTAAGCCAGTGGCCCTGGAGCCCAGTTGTATGCCCCCAAGTGGGTCTTGTGCTCTGTGGTCCCCATAGGTGCCCTGTGTTGTGGAAGGCTAACAGGAAGTGGCTGGGGGCTTTTTTGCTTGTCCCCTCCATCTCTCAGACATGAGCTCTGCAAGGACAGGTTTTGGTGAGTTTTGGTCAGTGCTGTATCCTTGGTGCCTGGGACCTCTGATCGTCAGTGGCCACTCAACAAGCCCTTACATGAATGAATGGCTCTCTCTCCCTTCTGACCACTTGTTCATATTTATCCTCTTGCTCCTGCCCAGCAACCAGCTGTGGCTGGGCTGGGAGCCCAGAAACCTCACTACTCATTCTTTTTTTTTTTTTTTTTTTTATGTTCATTGGTGTTTGACCTGCATGTATGTCTATGTGAGGGTGTCAGAAGCCTGGAACTGGAGCTACAGACAGGTGTCAGCTGCCATGTGGGTGCTGGGATTTGAACCCAGGTAGGTGCCCTGGAGGAGAAGCTAGCGCTCTTAACTGCTGAGCCATCTCTCCAGTCTGCTCCTTCTCATTCTAACATGGGACAAGGTTCAGTCTTAGAGTCAGGGGGACTTGATTCTAACATTGTTCTTGTTACTTTGGTGGCACTGAGGACAAATCTGCCAGCCCCTGTCATCTGTGGAGCAGAGTAGCAATGGTGTCCCAGCAGCTCTGGCTTGACAAGAGGATCACAGAGTGTCCTTGCCAGTGCCTGCCTGGGATGGTGAGGTCTCGATAATCAGGAGTTTTTATTTGAATTAATAACAGCTTTAGTGTGTGGTTATGGTGGCTCATGCCTGTAATTCCAGCACATGGGAGGCTGTGACAAGAGGCTTGCCGTGAGTTCAAGGCTAGCCTGGTTACATAGTAAGTTCCAGACCAGTGTGGGGAATGTGAGGCTGTTTCAAGCAGCACTAACAAACATAGTAACTGAGATATAAATCACTTACTATGCAATTTATCTGTTTGGTTTTGGTTTTGTTGTTTTGTTTTTTGATTTTTGATTTTGTTGTTGTTTTCAATACAGGGTCTCACTGTGTAGCTCTGGTTGTCCTGGACGCACTCCGTAGACCAGGCTAACCTTGAGATCTGCTGTCTCTGCCTCCTGAGTGCTAGAATTAAGTCATGCACCATCACTGTCCAACTGCGATTTATCTTTAATTTAAATATTAAATTTAATATTAAAATATTTAAAAGGGGGCTGGAGAGATGGCTCAGAGGTTAAGAGCATTGTCTGTTCTTCCAAAGGTCCTGAGTTCAATTCCCAGCAACCACATGGTGGCTCACAACCATCTGTAATGAGGTTTGGTGCCCTCCTCTGGCCAGCAAGCATACACTCAGACAGAATATTGTGTACATAATAAATAAATAAATATTAAAAAATATTTAAAAGGTTTATATATTACACATATATATGTGTATGTATTTATATATTTGAGACAGGGTCTCTCTTTGGAGACAAGGCTGGTCTCAAATTCACAGAGATCTGCTTGCCTCCACTTCCCAAGTGCTAGGATTAAAGGCGTGTGGCCAGGCCCTTTTTCTTTTATTTATTTTTCTTTCTCCTTCTGTGTCTCCACCAGCAGGGCTTTGAGACTGGCCTGATTGGGCAATGGGGAATGAAGAAATAGCTGACATGCACAGAGAAACCCTAGGGATCTGGTGGGCCATGTGTTCTGAGGGGACACACCAGCAGCCTTGGAAACTCAGGACAGTTTATCTCTTGAGCTGGAGGAGGAAAGTTAGCTAATCTCCTCAGAGGTCTCTGCAGGGGAGCAGTCTCAGGATGCAGTCATCTGGGCTTGCAAAATGCACACAAGGTCAGCATCTGCACTTGCTCACGGAAGGCCTCTGTCATTCCTCTGAGCCTGACCTGGAGAACGCCCTGCCATCTCCACAGTCTGACATGGCTGGGGTAATATCAGTAACACATGTTCACTGGGGACTTCATCCGTTCCCCACACTTTTTCCTTTCCCTTTCCTTTTCTTTTCTGTGCTTTGTTCTACTTCAGTGTGCGTGCGTGCGTGTGTGCGTGCGTGTGTGCGTGCGTGCGTGTGTGTGTGTGTGTGTGTGTGTGTGTGTGTGTGAGAAGTACTGGACCTGAACCTTGAGTCTTGGTCGTGCTAAACAAGCAGGTGCTACTGAGTTACTCTAGCCCTCTACTGCGTAAAAGACAAACTAAGACAGGACTGAAGAAATGACTCCAGTCTTCCTCTCAAGGACCTGAGTCTGGTTCTCAGCACCCACATCAGGCAGCTCACAACTGCCTTCAACTCCAGATCCAGGGGACACCTCTGTCCTCTGTGGACACCTGCACTCGGAGGTACACACCTGTACATAGACGCACACATATACACATTATTAAAAATTTATTATTTATTTATTTATTTATTTTGGTTTTTCAAGACAGGGTTTCTCTGTAGCTTTGGAGCCTGTTCTGGAACTAGCTCTTGTAGACCAGGCTGGTCTCAAACTCACAGAGATCTGCCTGCCTCTGCCTCCTGAGTGCTGGGATTAAAGGCGTGTGCCACCACCGCCCGGCTTTTTTTTTTTTTTTTTCCCAAAAAAAAGGCAGTGGAAGCTGGGGAGATGGCTCAGTGGGTAAAGTGCTTGCTACAGACACGAGGGAGGGCCTGAGCTCGGATCCCCAGCACTAGCATAAGAGCCGACTGTGGTGATGCCTCTCTGTAACCCCCGTGCTAGAGGGCCTGGGAGAGATCCTGAGAGCACACTGGCCAACCAGTCTCCTAGCTGACGTAGTGAACTCCAGATCCAGGGTCAAACCCTCCACAGAAGGTGGAGAGCAATAGCCTCCACTTGTACATAGGAACAAGAATATATTACACAGCCGGGCAGTGGTGGCGCACGCCTTTAATCCCAGAACTCAGGAGGCAGAGGCAGGCATATATCTGGGAGTTCGAGGCCAGCCTGGTCTACAAGAGCTAGTGCCAGGACAGGAGCCAAAGTTATAGAGAAACCCTGTCACACAGACAATTAAATGAACTGAAGCAGATTTTTTAAAAATTATTAATCATAGCAGAGCCGAGCATGGTAGCGCACACGCCTTTCATTCCGCAAAGGGCTCTTCCCCAAAATAAAATTGAGAAGAGGTTGGGTAAGGGAAAGGAAGGTAGGGCTATTGCCTCAAGCAGTCCTGGCCAGGCACAGGAACCCTGGACACGCTGTCCTTTCCCGTCTAGTCCCGCCCTGAGACGTGGGCAACGCGAAGTCCCTCCCATTCGCCCCTTCCTGGGAGCTAAGACACCCAGACTCCGCCTTTAAGGCATGATCTCTGCTGGGGACGGAGGCGGAAACTGGGTGGGGGACCTGGGTGGGAAGAGGGTCGGGAAAAGGCTGGCACCGGGCCCTAGTGTCCTCCGGGCCCAAGTTCAAGTCGGGGGCTTCTATTCATTTCGGGCCAAGACAATTGCTGCCCTCGCCCCATCCGAGGGTCACTTTGCGCAGGCAGGCTCAGGGGAAGCAGTGCCCTGAGTAGATAGATCACCTGGAGGACCTGGAGCTCCTGGGCAGAGGGAGAAGGACAATTAATTTTATGCTTGGGCGAGTGTCCGGAAACCTTGGATGAAGTTATAAGACCATCTAAGGGGGAGCACAGGATAAAATTCTAAAAGCAGGATTTGGACGTTTGAGAATTAAGTGCCTCGTAGGTTCTGAGAGGCGCAGAATCAGGGTCAGGATGCTTAGCTACAACTGAGGTGCACAGTATGGGAGTCTGGAGACCCAGGCTAGATAGTGTCTAGGTGGACAGGATAACATTTTGAGTGAGGGTCTGGGGTCCCCAGGTGAGTTTGGGGGCCAAACATCAAGGTCAATTGCCCAAGGACCCAAGCGTTAGCGATCTCTGGCTGGGCGCCTGCAGGCGGGCGGCTGCAGGCGGCGCCGCGGGGGACCGGGTGGGGGCCTGTGGCCGGGCCCGGGCGGAGAAGCCGGGGGGTCGGGGTCCCTCCCCCTGGCGCGGGCTCAGGAATCCGCCGAAGGGCGGGCGGAGGCGCCGGGGTGGGCCGCGGCGGGCGCGCGGGCGGGCGGGGGGCGCTTCCTGGGGCCGCGCGTCCGGTGTGCTGCGCGGTCCGTCCGTCCGCCCGCAGGCACCGCCGGAGTCAACGAGTGAGTGGCCGCCAGCGGAGGGAGGGCGCGGGCCGGGTGGCGGCCGAGAGGCCTGCGCTCCACGACTCGCGGGGCGGGGGCGGGGCGGGGCAGTCCGGGATTGCGGGCCCGAGCCCCAGGCCTGCGAAAGGTCTCGGCCCCCAGCTCTGGAAGGCTCCGGTGCTCCCAACGCAGTCCTAAGACGAGACAGCTGGGAACCCCGGCTCCCCTTCCTGATACAGGGAATGGGGGGTGTCGTGGCAGAGGCCCCTGACCCCTGCCCACCACCTCCCAGCCCCAGGATGCTCCCTTTTGCCTCCTGCCTCCCCGGGTCTTTACTGCTCTGGGCGCTTCTGCTGTTGCTCTTGGGAGCAGCGTCTCCACAGGATTCCGAAGAGCCGGACAGCTACACGGTGCGGACCGTGGGGTCACCAGTTTGGGATGGGATGGGAAGGACAGCGAGACCAGGGTGCCTGCTTCTGGGGAAGATTCTCCCCTGCTTGGTGGATGGAAGGCTGGGGGCCATTGAGTGAAGCTGACCTGAGCATAACTGAGCTCAGGCCCTGGCCTTGGCCTGGCTGGCTGGAGAAGACTGCCAGGGTGGTCACTGGCCACTTCGGTTCCCTTCCAGGAATGTACGGATGGTTACGAGTGGGACGCAGACAGCCAGCACTGCCGGGGTGAGTATGCCTGGGGTACTAGCCATTTTCAAGAACCCGGGAAGGGAACTATTGTTTCCCAGGGACACCTTCTCCCAGCTGCTTCAGAAACCTGGTGGCCTTTTCAGTGTCAGGCTTGGCTGCGCCAAAGCCAGCCGTGGTTCTCTTGTGCCACTGAGTTAGGAGCCCTACCCATTCAAGAAGCCCAACAAACCCTGCTTCTCTCTGCAGTAGGCAAGAGAGCACCTGGCCATTGCCCAGAGAACCGGCAATATGCACACCTTCCCTGAGTGTTCTCTACTCTCCTAGCCCAGCTCTCTATCCCAGTGCAACCTGGCAGGGCAGTACTCGCTCTGTGGGGCAGGAGGCCTGCAAATTACTCTTGGGCAGAGGTAGAGGCGAGGTTTTAAGGAGGAATGGAAACTCACTTGGAGGCAGGGGAATAGGGACAACAGTGGACATAGGTGGCCCTACCCCCAGTCCTGCAAATCCCTGGGAGGGGCTCTGGGTCAGCAGCCTTGGTTTGCTGAGCAGAGAGAAAGCTTTGCTCTGTGGCTCAGCTTAGAGAAAGCCAAGCCAGGCTTCTGCCTCCCACCACCTCCAGGGCCAGCCCAGGTGACTGGCTGTGCCCAGCAGGCCCCTCTCTGCAGATGTCAATGAGTGCCTGACCATCCCTGAGGCCTGCAAGGGTGAAATGAAGTGCATCAACCACTACGGGGGCTATTTGTGTCTGCCTCGCTCCGCTGCCGTCATCAACGATCTACACGGTGAAGGACCTCCGCCACCAGTGCCCCCTGCTCAGCACCCCAATCCTTGCCCACCAGGCTATGAGCCTGATGAACAGGAGAGCTGTGTGGGTAAGTGGGGAGCCATGCTGGCTGGCACCTCAGCTTCCACACCTCTTACCTGCCTTTTTATTTTAATTAATTTTGTATTTAGTATACAAAGTAACAGGTTTTGCTCATGGTATCATCCTCCTGACATATTTCATATTTAATTTGTTTTAATCCTCTTTACTGCCCTCCCTAGTAATTTTTGTTTTGTTTTGCAAGAAAGGTTTCCTTGTGTAGCTCTGGCTGTTCTGGAACTTACTCTGTAGATCAGACTGGCCTAGAACTCAGATCTCCCTGCCTCTGCCTCCCAGGTGCTAAATGCTGGTATTAAAGGTGTGTGCCACCTCTGCTCAGCTATGTGTACTTTGCTTTTTGAGACAGAGTCTCTGGGTTTGATCCCCAGCAGCACATCAAACAAGCGTGGTGGTGCACACTTGTAATCACACCACTAGGGGGGTAGAAGCAAGAAGATCAGAAGTTCAAGGCCATCCTCAGCTGCCCTGAGGCCAACCTGAGCTCCTAGCTCAAAAGTATTACCTAATTAACAACATTAAAGTAACTTTTCATACTAAATACTGCAAACTGCTCGTTTCTCTGCTGAGAGGCCTCTGACTCCTTAGAGAAAGATCCAAGCCCTCAGCTGCTGCAGGCCCAGGTCTGCTGGCCCAGGAAGTCCCTAGCAGCTCCTTCACTGCCTGTGCAGACATGCAAGAGCTCTCCTCCCAGCCTCAGCCGGCTTTTTGATCTGGACTCAGCCTTGGGGACCACTGGCCTTGAAGGAGAGATGGTCTTAGGAGAGTCAGCTAAGGGGTGTAAATGGACAAGGCCTTATTTATTTATTTGTTTATTTATTTATTTTTAAGACAGGGTCTCACTATGTAGCTCTAGCTGGGTTGGAACTCTGTAGCCCTGGCTAACTTGGAACTCACAGGGATCCTCCTGCCTCTGTCTCCCGAGTGCTAGAATTAAACGTGTGTGCCACCAGACCCGACTTCTTGTTTTATAAGCTCACCTGATGGGTGCCTTTCCTGGTGGACTGTTTTTTTGTACTATTGGGAGGACCTGTATCACATGTTCATGTTTTGGGGCCAACTACCCATGTGCCCGTGTGAATGACGTCTGGTATAGGGCACTTTCTCCCAAACAGAGGTGTCTGACATGGTCAGTAGCATGTGGGACTCCAGGTAAGGGCTGAATGGTGTCTCCCACAGATGTGGACGAGTGTGCCCAGGCTTTGCATGATTGTCGCCCTAGCCAGGACTGTCATAACCTGCCTGGCTCCTACCAATGCACCTGCCCTGACGGTTACCGAAAAATTGGGCCCGAGTGTGTGGGTGAGTTCAGAGAGTGACTTTCCTAGTTCTCGACATAATGTCTCATCCTTAGCCCAGTCCTCTGCTGCTGGTACCCTCTTGTCACTAGACACAGGAGGCTACATGCGGGAGCTGAGATAGGCATGAGCATGGGTGTCCTGTTTTCCCCACCTGACTCGTGCCCTGCTTTCCCTCCCGCCTCCATCTCAGACATAGATGAATGCCGATACCGCTATTGCCAGCACCGATGTGTGAACCTGCCAGGCTCTTTCCGCTGCCAGTGTGAGCCTGGTTTCCAGTTGGGACCTAACAACCGCTCTTGTGTGGGTGAGGCTCTGGGATCCTGGGTAGAGCGGTGTGAGATGGGGGCAGGATCTCTTTCCTGAGCCCAGTAGTTTGGGGCTCTGGGCAGTGCCTCTGCTTTCACCGTTCCTCTTTTCTCTGGCACCCCCAGATGTGAACGAGTGTGACATGGGAGCCCCGTGTGAGCAACGCTGCTTCAACTCCTACGGGACCTTCCTGTGTCGTTGTAACCAAGGCTATGAGCTGCACCGGGATGGCTTCTCCTGCAGTGGTGAGAGTCCACTTGTGTTACTGGGCTTGCAACATAATGGACCAACTCCGGTCATGTGGCCATTCGCTTGAAGCTTCCATGTCTGATTCTCTGGACCTACAGACCTCCATGCATGCCACCCTGAGCTGGTTGCTGGTCGGGATGGTATGTCAGGCCCTGCTGAAGTTTGGTGGAGATAGGGAAGGTGTGGTGTGGGTGCCAGTCTTCATGGAAGTTGAGCTGACTTGCACTGGAACCCTGCACTAGGACAAGTCTTTCTTTTTCTGAGCGTATGTCTGCTGTAACCAGGTTATTGGGACTATGGAGAGGGTCCATGGTACAGGCTCCATCCAGCAAAATGGGAAGCACTGCTTCTTTTTTTTTTTTTTTTTGGTTTTTTGAGACAGGGTTTCTTTGTGGCTTTGGAGCCTGTCCTGGAACTAGCTTTTTTTTTTTTTTTT
>NW_026067909.1:15606796-15652510 GCF_014885135.2 Alexandromys fortis
TTTTTTTGTTCTTTTTTTTTTTTCTTTTTTTTGGTTTTTCGAGACAGGGTTTCTCTGTGGTTTTGGAGTCTGTCCTGAAACTAGCTCTTGTAGATCAGGATGGTCTTGAACTCACAGAGATCCGCCTGCCTCTGCCTCCTGAGTGCTGGGATTAAAGGCGTGCGCCACCATCGCCCGGGGAAGCATTGCTTCTTTATAACGTACATGCTTAGTCTCACTTAACCTGGTCAACGATGACTTATTTCTGCAAACAGGACACTAATACTCCTCCAGGCGTGTCGGCAGAATTGTAAAAAGTAAGCAGAAAGTCCAGAGGAAATGGTGACTCTCATCTCTCCACTTTCAGAGATGGGGTGACTTGTCACAGTTCAGACAGGAAGGATGAGATCGGGCCAGGGCTTGATCCCAGGCTTCTCACCGTGTTACCCGGCACAGGGCTTGATCCCAGGCTTCTCACTGTGTTACCTGGCACACTCTCCATTCATTTTGTGTCCTATTATGAAACACATCATTGGTGTTCAGCTGTGTGAAAGGAACAAAAGAGACAGTATGCTGTATGTGGGGCGCACACAGCAGAAGTCTGGATAGTGTGACTGTAGATTGCAGGACTTTAAAAATCAGAGCAGCTTAGGTCCACAGGACTCTTCAGTCCAACCCACTCCTTTGACTGGCATGCAAATGGACCTTTCCTAGAATTAGGTAGTAGGACTTAGGCCAAGCCTTTGGATCCCTGGTGCCTTTTGACACAGTTTATGTAACTCTGGCTATCCTGCAGCTGTCTGTGTAGACCAGGCTAGCCTACAGAGATCTGCTGAGTGTGCTGGGATCAAAGGCATGGGCCATCATGCTGCACTGGTGCATTGTTTAAGTATTCTTAAAGTCCTGGGAAAGAGGTTCCCTGTAAGCTGGAAGGTCTACTCTTATTTTGAGACAGAGTCTCACTCTCTAGCCCTGGCTGGCCCACAGTCTCTTTTGTAGACCAGGCTGGCCTCTGCCTTCCAAGAGTTGTGATCAAACACCCATTTGTTTTTTTTTGTTTTTGTTTTTGTTTTTGTTTTTGTTTTTGAGGCAGGGTTTTGTTCTGTAGCTCTGGCTGGCCTTGAACTTGCTATATAACCCTGGCTGGTCTCCTTGTGTGGACAAGATGGCTTTGAACTTGGTGTAATACTCCTGCCTTTACCTCCCAAATGCTGGGATTATGAACATCATGCCAAGCTTCTATTCTTTCTCTTTTCTTTTTCCTCTCCCTTTCTGTGCTGGGATGGAACCTAGAGCCTCCAGCGTGTTAGGCAAGTACTCTCTACCACTGAGCTCTAGCCCCAGCCCCTCTAACCTTTGAAACCCCCAGTCCGCCTTCTGAGCTTTACTGGGTTTATCTCATCCCTTCTCTTCCACATCAGCTTTTGGGGGGCTGGGCTCTCTCCATAAATGACTATGGGACTCAGTGGCGAGGACTACCTTTGGCCCAGGGTCCTCATCCCCACCCTCCCTCAGATATCGATGAGTGCAGCTACTCCAGCTACCTCTGCCAGTATCGCTGTGTCAATGAGCCAGGCCGCTTCTCCTGTCACTGCCCACAAGGCTACCAGCTGTTGGCTACGAGGCTCTGCCAAGGTACAGGTGCTGCTGGTGGGCGGGCAGGATTTTAGGGTTTGGTGTCAGAGCCAGAGTCCAACCTCACCTCCCTTGGCACAGACATCGACGAGTGTGAATCAGGTGCACACCAGTGTTCTGAGGCCCAAACTTGTGTGAACTTCCATGGGGGCTACCGCTGCGTGGACACCAACCGTTGTGTGGAGCCCTATGTCCAAGTGTCGGACAAGTGAGTCAACCTGACGGCAGTTTCCCCGTGGTAACTACAGTTCCCGAGGGCTATGGGGGCTAACTGGTTCAATCAGGCTGGTGAGTACCCATGATGCCTCATGGGAGTTAGTCTTACGTGCTTGGGTTTTCTCTTTAGGAGGTGGGCATATGGGAAATGGGCCCTCATTCTGGTCCTATCTTGGGGTCTCTAGCCGCTGCCTCTGCCCTGTCTCCAACCCGCTGTGTCGGGAGCAGCCTTCATCCATTGTGCACCGCTACATGAGCATCACCTCCGAGCGCAGTGTGCCTGCGGACGTGTTTCAGATCCAGGCAACCTCTGTCTACCCTGGCGCCTACAATGCCTTTCAGATCCGTGCTGGAAACACACAGGGGGACTTCTACATTCGGGTAAGGTGCTTCTCTGCTCACAAGCAGTTGATGTGGATAATATAGAGTGCCTGCAGCCATTTAAGTGGGAGCTGCCCTGCCTCTTCTCTCAAAGCCCTGTCCTAGGAAGCTGGGCTCATGTTCAAAGTCAAGATTTCTGCATCCCCAGTACACGGGTCCCAGGCAATTCTAACAGGCAGTTAGTTAATGGGGTTTGAGTCCTAGCACTGGTTTCTCCTATCTGGCTTTGACATCCTTATCCATAAAACAAGAAATATAGTTCCTGTAGGGCTGGGATCAGAGCTTGAGTTTTGCTGGTGTGGATGTGAGGACTCTGGGTCTGTGGACCTTATGCTGTCTTCAGCATTGAGGTGTTTGGCATCAGAACTTATTTCTCCTTTCAAAATTGCTTTGGGACTAGTGGCACAGCTCCATGGAGGAACATGTGCTTACCATTCAGGCCCTCCCCAGCATCAAAACAGTCAGACACCTGGGCAGTGGTGGTACACGCCTTTAATCCCAGCACTCAGGAGGCAGAGGCAGGTGGATCTCTGTAAGTTTGAGACCAGCCTGATCTACAAGAGCTAGCTCCAGGACAGGCTCCAAAGCTACCGAGAAACCATGTCTCAAACCCCCGCATCCCCCCAAAAAAATCAGACAGAGAAAAACAGAGACTTGGATACTTTGAAAGGGGGAGGTGGGTCAGCCTGGGTCACTAAAGGCCAATCATTTCCAAAACTTGAGTCTTCAGGTAGTCATGATGGAGGGAAGATCGAGGTGGGTAGGGTCAGGGGAGAACCAGAGGGCTTGGGCACTGGAGAGGAAGAGAAACGTCAGAGCTGGGTAAGAGCTTGAGTGCCCAGCGTCACGGGCACGGGCAGGGGGTGAAGCTGGAGTAGGGTCCTGACTTACAGGCTAACACAGTCTCTATGTTCTGCAGCAAATCAACAATGTCAGCGCCATGCTGGTCCTTGCCAGGCCAGTGACAGGACCACGGGAGTATGTGCTGGACCTGGAGATGGTCACCATGAACTCTCTTATGAGCTACCGGGCCAGCTCTGTACTGAGACTCACCGTCTTTGTGGGAGCCTACACCTTCTGAAGGAGACCCTCAGGGAAGGGTTGGGTGGGGCCCCCTTCTTTCTCCCTCCCACAGCTTAAGGAGCCTGGGGTTTAGGGATGACTGTTCTGCTTAAAGAGACAATGATGTGAAGGACAATAAAGGGAGAAGGAGTCCTAGTGGCTGAGGTGGGTGAGTAACCTCAGCCTGGGAAGGCGCTGGGCTTGTGAGAGAAGCAGGCAAATTTCACCCAAAGGGTCCTCTCTGCATTCAGGCTGAGAAGGTTCCAGAGCTTAAGTGTCATTCTTCAGAATCAACCTGAGCAGGGAGTTCTAAGGAGTGGATACTTTAGGCCTTAACCCCAGAGCTCGGCAGATGCTAGGCCCCAGAACCCATGTTCAGGTCAGTGCCAAGAGGTCTGGGGCTACTATCCCAGCTCTACACCAAATTACACGTTTGGACAAGCCTACTGTTCTCCAGTCACCAGGATGAGACAACTGGACTGAGAACATGTTTCTATCCCAACTTGTGGTGCTTTTTGTCACAGAAACTTACTTGATCAGGGACCACTTAGTTGCAAAGATAGAGTGCCCCATTGACTCCATCTCCCAGACCAGGGAATGCCCAACCTCTAAGGAGCATTATCTAGCTGTCTGTTTAGTTTTGCATAGGGTCTAGCCTAACACAAGTTAAGTGTACACTCTGCACAACCATGTTTAGCCAAGAGCTTGCCTTAAAAAAAAAAAAAAAAAAAAAAAGAACCGTATGGGCCAGGTATAGTGCTTCACACCGTTAATTCCAGGACCAGGAAGGTGGGCCTAGGAAGACTGGGAATTCTAGGCCAGCATGGGTTACACAGCATGTTCTAGGCCAAGCTGGGTTTCAGGAGTGGGTGGAGAAACACTGTACAAGGCTGCAGATCATTGCTGTGTGGAAGAGGAATTGCCTGGCATGCACAAGGCTATGGGTTCCACCACCAACACTACAAAACAAAAGCCATTGGATCACAAGTTGTAGTCTGCCCGTTCCTGCATATTTCATAAGGACCTTGGCATTGCTTCCTTAACTCCTAAGACCACAAACGTTCAGATTTTGATTATAGCCCAAAGAATCCTAGTTAAAGGGCTGGCTAGCCTTGGTAGAAGTGAAGATGGCTCTGGGATGTGTCTCCAGGTGAAGTTCAAGTCAGAGGGCAGTGGCTGCAGTATAGCTGGTACAGGGTCCTGCTCAGAGCAGGTCCCAGATTTCTGTAAGAGAATCAGAATGTTGGCCTGGTGCCTCGGGCCACCCAGTCTTCTCCCCAGGGTGTGTCTCACCCTTACCTCTGCAGACGCCCGCACTTGATAGTGCTCAACAGCATCTCCTGCTCCTTAGGGGTGGCACAGGCGTCATAGGCAGCCAGGAGACTGGGGGTGGGACATGCAGTGGCTGGTTATGTGGGCCAGCATCATGACAGCTAAGGCAGTTGGGTTCAGCCTAGAGGAGTCTGGACACTGCATGTTTCCTGATCCTGGCGATAGAGACCCTCCTCCATCCTGTCTGCCCTCCCTTCCTGGGAAACACTGGGACAGAATCTTCCAAGGCTCCCACACAGAGCCAAGCTCTCTCTCCAGAAGCACTGCTTAAGTTGAACACACAGAAAGGGCAGAGGAACCCAGTGGCTCTCTGGGGTGTACCTGGATGGTGTGCTGTATCGATCCACCAGGGCGGCTGCCTTCTCCCCACTTAGTCCACGCACCTGCATCAGCTGCCGGGCAAATACTTCTCGTACAGACTGGGCCTGGGATTGGGACAGGCCTTGATCAGGGGTGGTCTAGGACCAGGCCACCTAACCATAGGCAAGGCAAGGGTAGTACCTTGTTCTTGACAGCTTCTGCATTGAAGTCATTGAAAGTGAGGAGTGAGCAGAGAGGGTCTGTGGAAGGCCTTGCTCCTGATTCAGCATCCCCTGGGGTTTCCCAGGGGCGGCTACGTAGGGTGTGGCCCTAGTAGAAGAGGGGACTGAGGCTAGGGTAGGCTTTAGGAGTTAACCCCCAGCTATTCCTTTCCCAGGCCTCAGTGGGAAACCTGAGTAACCAGGATCTCACCCACTTTTCCTTGCTTGGGCAGCAACCACCAGGTGAGGGCCCAGTGCTGAAAGAGGCATCTGCTCACCTGATACAGTCTTTCTAGGCCCTTTGTCAGAAGGGCCAGGTAGCCAGCTGACTCCTTAATATCCATCGTGCGCTTCACAAAGAAGCCATCAATGACCTGGAGAAAAGGACCCAAGGGAGGTGGCTCCAGGTCTAATCCATGGAGTACAAAGTCTGCCAGCCTGGCCCTGTCCTCCAGCTCACCTGGGTGTTTGTGACAGCCTGTAGCAATGTACTCTCAGGAAGGCTGAGGTTGTGGACAGACCCATGTTCCTCCACCAAGTATACTCGGTGCCCCAGGCCACAGCGCTTCAGGCGGAACTGGGAAGGCAGGCAAAAGCAGGGTAGGTCAGGCTCAAATGCCTACATGTGTGGGCCAACCATATATCACATTAAGATTGCAAGGAGATGGGAATGGAGAGATGGCTTAGAGGTTAAGAGCACTGGCTGCTCTTCCAGAGGACCTGAGTTCAATTCCCAGCAACCATATGGTAGCTAACAACTGTCTGTAACTCCAGTTCTAAGGGATCTGACACCCTTGCATAGACATATACAATCAAAACACTAATGCCCATAAAATAAGTAAATCTTTAAAAAGAAAAAACACTGACTATTCTAGAGGACCTAGGTTTAATTCACAGCACCCACATGGCAGTGCACAACTGTCTATAACTATTAAGCTCTGACACAGATTTAACAACACACTTCATTTAGTTATATACATATTTATATATATGATTTCAAGGAGACCCTGATCCTACTACAGTCTTATCTTTACTGGCTCCTTGTCTGTCTCAGAGGAGCAAACCGGCTCTTGCTATGACTCCTGTAGGAGAGTCCTGAACCTCTGGACATTACATATTCTCCAGGCCTCCTTCAGCCTATTACTGACCTCTGTGACCCTATGGTGAGCGCACTGCTAAGACTTGGGCATAGCTTCTGCATTTCCAATGCTATGAGATCTCTAAGGTTAGGCACTCAAGGGGTCTTTAGGTTTCTCAGGCCAGCCTAGATAACTGTGGGTTCCTACTTGCACCTTCATGGCTTAAAAGGGGCTCAGAACAGGTGTGACTGGAGGCCTCTGGAGCTTGTAGCTTTGTCTATGCTGAAGCGAGGCGTGTGTAGACTAAGCACCTTCTGCTCTCGAAAGCGGCCGTCGATGATGCTGCTGCACAGGTCATCCAGCCGCTTGCGTTCCACAATGTGGTCCAAGACTAACTCCTCAGGTCTTGCTGCCAAGGAGTCAAAGAGTCTTACTGCCTTCCTCTGACCCACCCAGGCCAGCCTCCAATGCCTGCCCGTGACCTTTTACCTGGGTCTCTGGGCCTGGTCTCCTGTGCTATCCACACAAAGTCCCCAACATGCAGCTTGCGTACTGTGTGGGGCACATGCAGCCGCTGTAACTCTCGGAGCATTTCTGGCCTGTGTCCTGCCCTAATATTTCAAGAGAGAGGGCCAAGGCGAGTGTGAGCCAGCACTCACCGCCCTCCACATCCTCCAGGTGTTCTCGCGGCCGCCCCCCTTCACTCACCCTCTGGTTTCCCCAGTGTCCACACACAACAGCACTCTGTACTTGCCAGGCCTCAGCTCCAGCGGCGGCTGCTGGACGCCACCTTCACTGGCGCCACTGTAAGGAAGTGGGGGCTTACATAAGGCCAGAACCCTTAGTGCCAGGGTGGTCCCCACAACTCACAGGGACAACTGCGGCTCAGCAGCTACAGGTCCCTGAGATATGGTCTCCCCATTTCTCCCTCCTCCTTACAGTGCTGATAAAGTGGCCGCTGGGGCTGCTGACTCCTCTTCATGGGGCTCCTCTGGTATAATGCCAGTGTTCGGTGTGCTCAGGCCTTCTGCCTTGGCCAGCCTTTGGGCCAGCTCCAGACCCTCTGGGGTCAGTGCATACCTGGGGGGTGGAGGATACAATTTTACCTTTATACCTGGCAAGCTCTGCTGTCCCAAGCTAGGTGAGCATTACCATCCTTGGTACCCCACCTCCTGCTCCATCCCTCAGACCAGCTATCCTCAGGACCTCCCGATCGCTACCTCAGCTTTGCAATGCATGTCCTACAGCTCCTCCCTATTTTCACTCAGAACCATACTCCCCCCCCCCCCAGAATATTCTGGAATTTTTTTTTTTTTCCAGACAGGGTTTCTCCGTAGCTTTTTGGTTCCTGTCCTGGAACTAGCTCTTGTAGACCAGGCTGGCCTTGAACTCACAGAGATCCTCCTGCCTCTGCCTCTGGAGTGCTGGGATTAAAGGCCTGCGCCACCACTGCTCGGCTGGAATCTTTAATCAGCCTTATTTATTTATTTATTTATTTTTTGAGACAGGGTTTCTCTGTAGCTTTGGAATCTGTCCTGGAACTAGCTCTTGTGGACCAGGCTGGCCTCGAACTCACAGAGATCCGCCTGTCTCTGCCTCCCAAGTGCTGGGATTAAAGGATTAAAGGTGTGTGCCAGGCACAATGAGCCGAATTTTAAGACGTGCCAAATGTTTGCGCAGCTCTCTGCTTCTAATAACCGACCTTTTGTCCTTCCCCCAGGTGCTCATACTTTCCAGGGCCTCCAACTTCGGGCTCTCCCAGCCTCAGCAGTTCCGGGTCTGAGACTCGGTGCATCATTATAGAGCCTGCGCATGTCCTAACTCCCACATAGGCCCCATCCCTGCCTCTTGTGTTCCCTGCAGCTTGCCCGTACCTGGATGGCCGATGTGTTCTGAGGACCAAGTTCCTGTGGAGGAGGCCTCTGAGGGCAGGCCATGGTTTTGAACTTCCAGGAACTACCTGTGAAAAGGAAAGGAGATGGGCTAGAGGGATGGCTCAGAGGTTAGCTCTTCCAGAGGACCCTGGTTCAATTCCCAGCACCACGTGACAGTTCACAACTATGTGTAACTGCAGTTCCAGGGCTGCCGACACCCTTGCACAGACATGCATGCATAGCAAATAAAAATTAAAAATAAAAAAAGAAAAGGAAAGGAGACCCTCAGAGAGGCCCTAGTATTCCCAAGCCTAAACATCCTCTGTCGCTAGCCGTGTTCCATAATTGGATCAGATTTCATACCGAGGCTGCCTGTCAGGCAGGCAGGAAGACTGTAGTGGGCTCTATCTGCCCACTGTCAGCTGGATGCTCACCCTGGGGGCTTTCTGGGCACATTTCTGCAGCAGCTCCTCCTTGGTCAGGAAGCTGTGACCATCAGGATTCTGAAACCATGGTAGACATGAGGGTAGGTTCAGGGCCAGGGCTCCTCAACCTGCTATGGAGTGGCCAGCATGAACAGTGCCCAGGACTTCTGTGGGTCTGCCTCACCCCACGAAACCGCCTTTTGGAGACACTTACCAGGTGCTCCTTGTAGAGTTGCAACAGGATGGCCCGGGCACCCGAGTTCTGTGCTGGCCAATAGCCCCCGGCGCTTCCTGCTTGAGGCTGGGTGGGAACCTGAGACAGACAGCAGGGCTCAGAATTCAAATGCCTGCCAGTGTCTGCTGAGGTTTTAGCAGGCTACGTGGGCCTGGGAGGGAGATGCTACGAAGCCCTGTAAATATGGACTGTGACATGGCTGGAGCAGGGGCAAGGTTGGGGGTATACGCCAGGCCCAGCCTCCAGCTACGGCCACTGGGGAACAAGGACATGGTAGAAGTCCCCCAACTTTCTGGACTAGGTCTCTCAGCAGCTTCGTTTGGAACCTCACCTACAGCTGTCTCAGTAACCCTACTCAGGAGTTAATGGAGTGCCGCTTAGCGAGGGTAAGAGGCTGTCCCAGGCCGGCCTAAATCCGGAAGAGCTGGACACAGAGCTGTTAAACCCCTCAAACCTCCCCTTTAGCTTCCACTCCCTTCCCAGTCCTCACTGGCGCCGGAGAATCCTGGCCTTGAGCAGGTGGCTCTTCACTGGCTTGATTCTTCTCTCCAGGTGGTAGGCTGGGGGCATGGTCACCTGCAGAGAACAGAAGTCAGTCCTGCACCCAATTTGGATGCCAGGAAAAGCCTGGATGCTTCTGCTCACTTTGTGAATTTTGGTGTCATATTTAAAAAACATTTTTTCTTATTGTACGTGTAGGAGTGTTTGGTTAGTGCATGCCTGTGCTTTATTGACATGCAATGCCAGAAGAGGCCAGAAGTGGGGGCTGGATCCTCTGGGTGTCATTGGGTGATGTCCTGGTTGGCCTCAAACTCCTAAGATTCTCCTGCCTCTTCCTCCTCTGAGTGTTGGGACTAAAAACATGCATCACTATGCCCCACCCCTTGTCATTTTTGAGACATTCTCAAGTAGCCCAGGCTACCCTTGAATTCCTGATCCTGTTACCCCCACCTCCTAAATGCTGGGATTACAGGCATGTTTCATTGGCTAGCTTCGTACATGGGAACTACGAGGCTAAAGGAGCGTCTATCAGTAGCCCTGGGTCCAACAGCAACCACACTGAGAGTGGGGAATCTGAAGCCAAGGTAGACACAGCCTGCACCCGGGAAATTTAGGGATCACCAACTCCCCGAGGCGCTCACCGCCTGATGCTAGGTGCTGCTTCAGCCGCTCGTCCAGCATTCGGCAGAGCCTGTCTCCGAAATGCTGAAGGATCTTGGCTTCCTTCCCGCTGCGCAGAGGTAGCGGGTACCGTCGGAGGGAGCGCAGAGCCTGGGGAGCGTGAGGGAGAAAGGAACTCATCACGCTCGGATACATGGATCATCTGGGTCCTGTCTCCAGAAGACCCAGCTGGGACTCACCTTTTGAAACACAAAGCGCGTGTGGCGCCCTCTGCTGGCTGCCTCATCCCGCCACTCAGTCAGCCAACGAACGAAGAGTGGGTTGGGGCAAACCGGCAGCGGGCGCTTCCGGCCCAATCGGACCGGTGCGGCCATCAGATCTAGACTGACTCTTTTGGAATTTCCAAAATACCCTGAGATTGGGACCCCGACAGTTCTGCAATTGGTATAGGAACACCCGATTGAGAGTAGGACCTCTCTAACCCAGCAGGGCACTGGCTCAAGGAACCCCCTCCCTCCCTTATATTACACAATAAGAGGCCGGGGAGAGTTAGGTCCGTACCACCTTTCCCATCGCCCCCCCCCCCGTCGTCCCCACCTCCCCCCGACCCAGCCCTTTGGACAGGCCCCACCCAGGCTATGGCGCTTTGGCCCGCCCCTTCCTCTCATCCCGAAATTCGAGAGTAGGATCATTTTGTGCTGACAAAAAGACGGACAGCGCCCCCTGTGACCGGGAGGGCTGGCTCGGGAGGCACGTAGGAGCCTGAACTTGGCTTGCTTCCAGGTCTCAAAAGGCGATTTCAGGAGAGGCTGGAAAACGAGGGCTTGAGAAGAGTGGGGGAGAGGGTCGGACGCAAGTGCAAGAATAGCTGTGGGAGAGACATCTATGAAGGGATGGATGTAAGGGACGAACAAAAAGTAAGGCGGGAGTAGCAGAAAGATCTCGAAATGCGAGGGCGCAAAGTCGGGGATGCACACAGAAGGCTCAGGCTAAAGGAACGGCGAGGGCGTGTGTCAGTGTGAGGTGCATGCTGGCAGGTATGGAGGTCGAATGTAGGCACATGGTTGGCGCCTTCGCTCTTGCGGCTCACTGCAAGCGGAGGAGCCCCAGGGATGTTTAATGTGGGCACTGTGCGAGGGGACGGACAGCTCGGGTTGGGGCACACAACGATCAATACAGCACAAGGGTCTCTTTAGGGATTGGAACAGCCCACGCTCTCCAGCTGTCATGCCGGAAGTCGTCGGCCGCCGCACGGACAGACCCTCTTCTCAGTCTAGCTTTCCGCGCCCTCCGCCTTCCTCAGGCAGCCTTATAAGGAGCCTGAAGCTGGCGCTCGGGCTGGGCACGCCCCCTGGAGTCTCATTCCCTAATAAGGACATCTAGGGCAACCCGCGGCCGGGGGCGGAAGGAGCGCGTCTCCAGGGTAACTGCGTGGCCCCACCCCCCGTTGCTCTGGGAAACGCGAGGCTCGTAAAAGGTGGAGCTAGCTTTTTCTTTAGGCGGGGCGCTTGGGCGAGGGGGTCAAGCTTTGGCCTCCACCTGGAGCTCAGCGGCTCAACCCTTAAGTGCTGGGGGAGGCTTCTGACTACAACCCCCGGCATGCCTCACTCCCCGGGTTGCTCCTCACACCCTTTATTCGGCTTACGGGGAGGTTAAGGGACACAGTTTCTTTCGCCTCTAACTTGCTCGCGATCTTGTCCTCTTTTCCTGCAGAGTGTGAGACCATGATCATTGTTCGAGGTCAAAGAAATGTTCCCGGAGTTCCCACCACAGTTTATTTTAAGCTCTTGCTCTCAGATTGTCTCGGTTTTTGTGTCAAAATAACCATAAACCTGTCAACTCGAGAGCTAAGTTCAAATAAGTATTCCTTTTCTCATCGCCTGGAAAAGGAAATGTAAAGAAGTCTTTAATACACAACTCTCCACCCTTCCCCCCATGAATTACGTTTGATCCGAGAATTTGCCAACTGTCTTTAACAAAACCAAAGCTCTCAAACTTTTTATTGTAACATTTTCAGTTTGTTAAAATCCTATTCTTTTGTTGAAATTTCATACGACCTCTTAGGAGTCACAGTGACTTTTCACATGGAGGGACATCTTAGGAAAGCAAGTCTACTGGCTTGAAGACACCGTTGTACTTGGCGATCCAAGCGGATTCCAAGCCAGTGATTCGGAAAAGTCTTGATCATCAGGAACCATAAGTAACCAAAAATCACTTCATTTGGGAATAAATAGAGACTCAGGACAGAATTATTTTCAGGTCATCTTATCAAGCAATGGGCCTCTGCTCGGCCAAGAGCGTTTCCTGGTCCATCGCACCAATGGGCTCACTCCCCGTGCAACAGCCCCGCCTCTCGGCCTTGCCTACTCCCCCGAGCCTCAGGCTCTGCGGAACCCGGGAGCGGCTAACTCCCCTTCGGTGCAAAATACTGGGACTTCATTTCCCGTCGGCCCGCGCGGCGAGCGCCGGAAGCTCGCCCCGCCCCTCATTGTGCGGCTCCTACTAAACGGAAGGGGCCGGGAGAGGCCGCGTTCAGTCGGATCCCGGTAGCAGCTGCGGCGGCTTAGTTCTTCTGTAGCTCTCCCCGTCTCCCTTTCGCTTCCGGAAACATGGTGAGCACTAGGCCACTGTGCCAGAGGGTGGCGGTTTCGTGATCAGTGGCTTGCGCGCCGGGTGGGGTGGGGGCGGCAGAGAAGCGTTCTCAGTATCCCCTCCCCCAGCGGCCCGAGCGAGACTAAGGGTCTTGCCATGAAGGGCAGGCCGCGCGTGCGCGCCCGTGGGCGCTGGGAAGGGCCGATTCGGACGTCGCTCGCGCGCCCCCTGGCTCCTTTCCCCACCCCCATTCCGCTCGCGCGCCCGCGCGGACACTGGCCGTGGGGGAGGGGGCCAGTGTGCAGAGCCTCGGGCAACGCTCGCCGGTTCTCGATGGCGCGCGCTGGACCAGGGCACGCGGCATCCAAACCTTGCCCCGGGGCCGCTAGGGAAAAGCGCGCGCGAGGTGTCGGCGCGCGCCCCACCCAAGGGCTGTTCCTTTGCTCGCATCACCCTCCCTCTGCTGATGGGTTTGTCTCCACAGCAGGTGGCAGGGATGCCGCCGTCTGGGAGGGGCGGGGGCAACTGGGTGGCGGGGGGGATGCTAGGGTTGAAGCACTAGCTCCTGAGACCAGGACCTTGCACCGCTAGTAGAGTGGGTCCTATTCAGGCTTTAGCTCCTGTTCTAGAAAGAGCGATTACACAGCCTTCTCTGTTCACTCTTCTTCGGACTAGGGCTGGAACGGCGCTGTACAGCAGCGCGTGCGCACAGGCCTGGGCCCTGCCATCCCGGCCTCTGCGTTGGACGAGCTAGGCCTTTGACTGTGCCGGATGGGGCCGAGGGTGGAGCCGCGTTTAGGGAAGTGACCCAGGCGGGTACCGCCCGGAAGCCACCCAGCTCTCATGTTCAGCCTGAGGGCCTGGAAAACTGATGCTTGTGTGAATGGCCCGTGCTACCTCTTAAAGCTGACGGCCTTACGCCTATTCCTAAAAGCGATCTTTAGGCTTTGAGACGTCGTAGGTCCTGCCGCTTCTGGGTTACGAGTGTCTCTTGGGGAGGCCCTGCGCCCAAACCAATCTCCTTTCCCCGCCTACTCCGGAAGCGGGTGAATCACGTGGCTAGCTTCCTCTGCAGTTCCATGGTTGGGGGGTTGGTTACACATTTCTGATTGGGTCGTCCCCCCAGGGCCATACAAAGTAGAAAGTTTTGACGATTTGGGCACTACAGCGTGACCTATTAATTTGTCAGCGATCTTTAGGACTCTAAACCACTCTTGGATGGTAGGGAGTTGTCCAGCAGGGCCCTAATTAGGGGCTGTAATTCTCGTGTCTGGAGCTCTTGGCAGGGCAGTGTCATTTATGCCATGGCTGCGTTGAAGGCTCTGGGGACTTAAATGAACTGTTGAGCAGCTGTTGTCTTTGTGAAGTTCTCATCCCCTCTTCCCTGAAGATGAGTCTATGGCTCAAGTGCTCGGTCTTCCTTTTGTATCTAAGTCAGCATTTTAATCTAGCGGCTGAGTGGTGTCAACCCAATCAGTAGCTTTCAAATTCTTTGCATTTGCCGTTCACAACCCAGCAGTTCTCAATGGTTTTTCTTTGGTTGTGGTTTTTTTTTTGTTTGTTTGTTTGTTTTTTGAGACAGAGTTTCTCTGTCACTCTGAATGTCCTGGAACTCAGGAAATACATGTTCCGCCACTCCTGGCTATGTTTCTTTTTAACAAGTGCTGTTTCTAACCTTTAATGCCAGTGTTGAACTAGATAATTGATTTTCTCACTTGCAGGGAGTTTGTCCAAACTAGTCCTTAGGTGATGGGTTTGGGGGGGGGGGTGGCAGCACCATCTTGTGTCTGCAGGGACATTACTAGCTCTGTGGGGCTGAGAGCTAGCTCTCTTGGTGTTCTGACCGAGGTTTCCTGTAACTGGAGAGAATACCCCAGAATCTTTTCCCTCACAAGGTGTATTATTTGGCTCGTCCTTCAGGCCTCTGGTGTGGCTGTCTCTGATGGTGTCATCAAGGTGTTCAATGACATGAAGGTGCGCAAGTCTTCGACGCCAGAAGAAGTGAAGAAACGTAAGAAGGCGGTGCTCTTCTGCCTGAGTGAGGACAAGAAGAACATCATCCTGGAGGAGGGCAAGGAGATTCTGGTAGGAGATGTGGGGCAGACTGTGGACGATCCCTACACCACCTTTGTCAAGATGCTGCCAGACAAGGACTGCCGCTATGCTCTCTATGATGCCACCTATGAGACCAAGGAGAGCAAGAAGGAGGACCTGGTGTTCATCTTCTGGTGAGCTCATTATCCAAGCTCTCTTGCCTGCCACCTCTTCCCTCTCTTAGAGCTTAGCAGAAATCATCCTAGGTTTGGGGTCAGGGCTGTAACAAAACTAATGAGAAACGTGGGGGTGGGGAAACGCACTGTTGAGCACCGTAGGGATACTTTATTCTTGAGTCATCTGTTGTCTAGGGGAAGCTGCAGCAGTTTCCTTGTTTTGTCTTCAGGGCCCCTGAGAGTGCACCCCTTAAGAGCAAAATGATCTACGCCAGTTCCAAGGATGCCATCAAGAAGAAACTGACAGGTAAGGGTTCCTTCTTTGTATGCCCTCTGTGTTGTCATGACTGCTGTGGGGAATGGATGACAACAACAGGGTCCTCCATTCTGCCTGCTGGGTGGCACCTTCCTGCTCTGAGGGCTGCTTCCCAGTCTTCCGCTCACTGTTCTTTCTCCATAGGAATCAAGCATGAATTACAAGCAAACTGCTACGAGGAGGTGAAGGACCGCTGCACCCTGGCAGAGAAACTAGGTGGCAGTGCCGTCATCTCCCTGGAGGGCAAGCCTTTGTGAGCCGCCTCCAGCCCCCTGCCTGGAGCATCTAGCAGCCCCAGACCTGCTCATGGGTGTTGCAGGCTGCCCCTTTCCTGCCAGACCTGAGGGGCTGGGGGGATCCCAGCAGGGGGAGGGTAATCCCTTCACCCCAGTTGCCAAATGTCCCCCCCACCCCCTGGACCGTCCTTCTCCCTCCACCCTGACGGTTCTGGCCTTCCCAAACTGCTTTTGATCTTCTGATTCCTCTTGGGTTGAAGCAGACCAAGTCCCTTCCCAGGCACCCAGTTTGGGGGGAGCCTGACCTATTTTTTTTTAACGACACCCTACTCCTTATCCCCCCCATCCCATGCTGCCAACTTCTAACCACAATAGTGACTCTGTGCTTGTCTGTTTAGTTCTGTGTGTAAATGAAATGTGGAAATGACCCTCCCTTGCCAGCTGGTTGCCCTCCCCTTCCCCTTGTTCTCAGCCACTCATGAAAGCAGGACCAGTAAGGGACCTTCAATTTAAAAAAAAAAAAAAAATCAATAAAAAGGCTAATTAACAAGGTGGCTTTTCAGGTTTGAGATCTGGGGGACCCTGTGTTGGGGGATGATAAGTGTTTCTCCTGTGCTGCACCCCTAGCCCGGACCTCAGTGACTGAGCCTCCTTTTTGAGGTGGGGTGCCACAGTTGGTGGTGCCCAGGAGGTTGGGTTCAGAGTGTCACACCTGAAACTCACTGGATCTTCATAGTGGACAGTGACGTGCACTGAGCCGCTTTCCACCTATGGGTTAAATACAGTTCACTCGGGTGACTGTTTTCTTTTGAAGGTTCTGTTAGATCTTTGCCCTTCCATACCCTGAGGTGACTGGCTTACCCTAGTGCCAGGATCAGTGGTGCTGTGAGCAGCTAAGTTGAGCCTTTGGCCTACTGTACCTATGGCTGGAGTCCATTCAGGGTGGGTCAGCCAGGTGGAGCCCAGGACTTCAGACCCAGGTTTCTGGAGCCCCACCTCCTCCTGTTACCAGAGCTAAAGCTTTGAATGTTCTGCTGGCGTTTTTCTGGACTCCAGCCTGAGCCAAGGACTGAAACTGCCCTATGGCAGGTGAACTGGGGTAGTAGTCTAAGTTAGTCTTCCCCAGTTAGCTAAAGATTCTTTCCTTAGCCTCATTCAAACTGGGAATGATGCAGGAAGGGGCCATTTTTTTCCCCTTTATTGAGGTTTTATGCTACATGTTTGCTGATTTCTCAGGAAATTTCTGTAAGATAAGACAGGCAGAGAAAGACTACTGGACAGCAGCTTTGTTTTTCTGCGGTGCTGGGAATTGAACCAAGGGCCTCATACATAGTAGCCGAGCATTCTACCTTTGAGCTTAGAGCAACCAACAGATTGGGAATTGTATTCTATGGTAGAGCTAAGAATGATACAACCCCCCCCCCCCAAAAAAAATAAGCCTGTTGTCATTTGATAAAGAGCTGTGGTGCTGCAGGACTGCCTCTGAGTCCCCAGTGTGTGGTGACTTGCTAAGGGCGTGTGCACTGTGCAAATTAAAGACCAGCAGACCTCCAGCTATATAAAACCAGGCTCTTTATTTGGAATTCAAAAGCCAGAAGTGGGAAGGGGTGGATAATTTGACTCAGCCTGCTGTGGGGAGGGCTAGGGTCCCTGGAAACGGCTTACCTGTGGCCAAGTGTGTTCCCCCATGCTGCCCTGCCCAGGTAGGAGTGGGGAACAACCACCTTTGGGCCTTGGTTGGGGCAAGGAAAAATGCATTCTGCTGTGGGCGTGTGGCTAGTGGCAGCTTTGGTAGAGGGGCATCTCTGGGGAGGGTAGGAGGTGAGGATGCCGCTGAAGGTTTCAGAGGAGCATTTGATTTCACTAAGGCTCTCCCTTAAGGGCAACAAGGGCGTTTCGGAGAAGCAGGGTGCTGGCCTGGAGAAGAAAAGCCCTTAGAGTTCTCTGAGGGCTGCTATTGTATCTACTGCTCAGCCTGCAGGCCCCCTTCCTAGTACCCAATGAAAAAAAATACTGGCCCCAGGAGAGGAGGCATTACCTTGACCCTGGGCCTGACTATGCATACACTGGGAAGAAGATGGGAGCAGCACGAGTCAGGAGGGGCCCGTGAGTGCTCACCTTGGCATGCTTGAGCTCCAGCTCTGCCAACTCAATGAGATTCTTACGGAAAGAGGAGACGCGGCGGGACTTGAAGTCCATGAGCTCTGGGGAAAGAGTGAAAAAGTAAGGACAGTTGGTCAGGGTGGATTCTCACTGGGACCATGCCAGGCTTCAGGACTCACCCTGCTTGGCAGAGTCAGAGAGGCGCTCAAAGCGCTGGCAACACAGCTGTTGGTGGCTCTCCGCTGGTCGCACTTCCCGGTTCCTTGTACGAGCTTTGTCCAGCGCTTTGTTAGCGTTCTCATAGTCGGCCAGTGCCCGAAGCCGCCTGTACAGCAGGTCCTAAGGTCATCAGCACAATCCAGTTGCCATGGATTCTGCTGCCTGTCCACCCCACATGGCCTCGATCCCTGAGAGTACCTCGGGCCACCTCTCACCTTGGCTGCTTGTGAGTCTCGCATGTAGTATCTCAGCATGTCAGACAGCTTCAGGTCCTCATCAGAGGCTACCCGGCCTTCCAGCTTCTGTGTCAGGAAGATGAGACTGGGAAGGGGGCCCTTCCTCTACATTTCCAGGAGAGAACTGCTTGGGAACTACTAGAGATCAGGTTCTGAGTTTCAGAAGGCAGGCCAGGGAAGTGTGAGCATGTGTGCAAGCTTAGTGAACCACAGACTCAGTAGGTTACATAGGCAAAGCAGAGCAGGGTGGCCAAAGGGCAAGCTAAGGGCTTTGTATCTTTGGTAAGCTTGAGTGGACAAGGCCCCTGCAGGTCCTTGAACACACCTTGCAGAGAGATTGGTATACTGCATGGACTTGTTTGGAATAAGAGTTTGGGAATTATGTATCTCAACAGGATGTTGGTGGCAGTCTCCCAGAGGTGTGGTACACCCCCATGCCCTTCTCCCACTCCCACCCCACCCATCTCGATGGCATGCTTTCTGCATGTCTTCATTAATTTTGTTTTTTGTTTTTTTTTTGTTTTGTTTCTTCGAGACAGGGTTTCTTTGTAGCCCTGACTGTCCTAGAACTAGGTCTGTAGATCAGGCTGGCCTGAACTCACAGAGATCTCTATGCTGCTGCCTCCCAAATGCTGGAATTAAAGGTACACACCACCATGGCCTGGCTCCATTCCATTTCTTTGTAATTCCATTTCTAGAGTGGGAGCCACCAAGCCCACCCATCACAGAAGACCCTGAGTGTAGAATGCAGTACTTACCCTCAGTCGTTCAAAGAGCTCTGCCAGCTTCAGGAAGCTCCTGGGAGGTGGAAGGCAGGGATCTGGGGCAGCTCAAGGCCTCTGCCCTCAAACCCTCCTTGGAATCTTTTCTCCCCTAACCCCTTCAGAAGCTTCTGCACAGCCCCTCCCCCAGCCTGGTTTCTATAGAGTGCACACCCTCTTGGGTACACACAGTATTGCAGGCATGGGAGAGGACAGAGAAATGAGTCCTTACCTCTTCAGCTGGCTGACTTCCCGGGTTCCAAGACTGCTCAGTGCAGCAGACAGAGGTATATAGTCATCTGCCAGGCCTGTTGGAGAACAATCCCAGTCAGAGCCCCTAAATCTACATTCAAGCCCCACCCATGGTGAGAGCCCCTCAACCCATCATACACTTGTGGGAGAGCATGACACGGTCGGCCCTGTGGCAGGTGTCTCGGATTCGGGTGTGGTATTCTACTAGGAAGGTCCTCTCGTGCTCAAAGAAGTCATCTACCTCCTAGAGGATGGAAAGAGAACACGTCTTACCCACGCAACAGGAGCATGGTGGTACCAACACCCAGTGTGCCACCATTTCCTGGCAGCCCACGGCAGGCCCAACCAGTGGCTCCCCTCCCACAGCCAGAGGGTCACCTTGAGCCCCGATATGCCAGTGATGAGGACTTCGTCTGCAGATCTGACGATGCTCCTCAGGAACCCTCCCAGGACCTCCTTTCTGTTCTTCTCTCGAACACTCAGCTAAGGAGAGGGTGAGATGCTAGGGTGGGGCATTGGACCTTCTACCATGGTCAAATGCCACTCACACAGGGAGCAAACTGGGAGAAATTCTCAGGCCTGGTTCCAACCCTGGTCTCAGATCCCAGCATCCTAAATCAACTCACATCCTGGCTGTATTCCAAGAAGACAGAGAAGTTGTGATCCTGCCGCAGGGTGGGATGGGCTGCCAGGCGCTGCAGGAAGACTTCATGCATTGCAACCGTCTTCTTAAAGATGGCCAAGTACTCCCTGTAGACAACCACAGTGAGCTCCCATTATCATGGTTCCCCCTCTTTCTCAGCAGACCTGGGGCTAGAGGTCAGGCTCTATGGACATCTGTCATAGTCAGGGAAGAAACCCTAGAGCTCTGGGGTGGGGCTGGGGTTGGACACTCACGCTTCTAGCTCCTGCTTCATCTTGGCAAACTCTTCCCGGGTGATGGAGCTGTCGCCCTCACCCAACTTCTGCAGCTTTTCCCTTGAAGCCTCGAAGTCTGGCCTGGGAGGGGCTGGGGGAATCTGCTCAAAGGAGGGATGGATTGCCAAGGAGGCCATCACAGCCTGGGTCCTAACCCATGTTCCCAGCCTGCCCCTCACAGCCCAGCCCAGCCCCTCCTTACGATAAGGCCGGCGTACTCCTCGTTTTCCACATAGGTGTCATGTAGCCAGATGAATTCCTCGTGCTGCCGAACCACCGAGAACTCAGGCTGGGCAAAGTGAGGGAGGCCACTCTGGAAGCCCAGAGACACGTAAGACCTCATCTCCCCCAAACCTGCCCTCACCAAACCTGCTAAGCAGCCACTTTTTAGCATTCCCATCCTGTACCCCTTTTGAAACCTGTGATTTCATTCAGGAAGGTGGGGCTTCAGCCAAAGGCAATCAGCTCAGGGCTGATGGCTTCCCAAGGGGCGGGAAGCTATATTGGTTCTCCCTCCCATCCCAGGCCATCTGCCCATCTCCTGGCCAACGTACCTTGGTTTGAACAGTGAACTTCACCTTGTCCCGCTCACTCACTGCATCAGAAATCTCCACCTGTAAGGAGCTCTCTCCCTGCAGATCCACCGGCATGGAGGAAGGCTGCGGGGTGAGAGGGCAAAGTGGCTAAGTGAAGGTGCTTTGTCCTACCTTTCTGGAGACCCTGCTCAGAGTGGTACTGCTACCAACCAAACACTTCCCCAGCTCCCATCCTCAGGGGCAGGCAGAATGCTTTCACTGTTCTCTTTGGAAGGTCCTAAGTCATCACTTCTGTCAGATACAAGAACTGCTTCTTTATAGAACCTGCATGGGTTTTAAAATGCCTTTGTGCGTGGTGGTAGCACACGCCTTTAATCCCACCACTTGGGAGGCAGAAGCAGATAGATCTCTGAGTTTGAGAGCAGCTTGGTCTACAGAGTGAGTTCAGGACAGGCTCTAAAGCCACAGAGAAACCCTGTCTCAAAAAACCAAAAATAAATAAATAAATAAATAAATAAAATTAAAAAAAAAAACACTTAAGAAAAAAAAGCCTCCATAAGCCTGGCTTGGTGTCTCATGCCTGTAATCACAGTATTTGGGAAACTGAAACAGGAGGATTGCTGTAAATTTAAGGCCAGCCTGGCATTAGATAAAATAATAAGTTTCAGTCAGGCCTGGACTACAGAGTAAGATCCTTCCCCAAGCAGAAGAAAGCAGGAGTGGAGTTACAACTGCGGAGGGACCAAGAAGCAAGGCCGGCAGGTGAGTGCTAGTCTTTGCTTTGGCCGTGTTAGCAGTTACCAGCATGCAGTAGTACACGGGGTTTAACATTCCTTACCCACTCAACAACATATTATGCTCTTACCAGGGATTTGGATTTTTATTAGTACTATTTATTTATTTATTTAGGTGTTTTTAAAGACAGCATCTTACTATGTAGCCCTGACTGGCCTGGAACTCGATATATAGATCAGGCTGGTCTTTAACGCCTAACAATTCTTCTACCTTGGCCTCAGTATTAGGATTACAAGCAATGAGCCACTGTGCCTGGCTCCCTAAAGTATCTATTATCACTATTATTTACTACTACTATTTTCATTATTTCTTGTGGTACTGGGCATGGACTCATGCCTCGCTCTGGCAAAGCAAGTGTTCCACTACTGATCTAAATTCCAGTCCTAGTTATTTTATTTTGGTTATATATACTTACTTATTTTTGAAAGAGAGTCTCTGTTACTCATTGCCTGCCTGGAACTCTTTGTAGACCAGGCTGGCTTCAAACTCACAGAGATCCATCTGCCTCTGCCTCCCCAGTTCTGGAATTAAAGGCATGTGCTACTATACCCAGCTCTACTTATTTTTATAAATAATTACAATTCATTGCTAAATTTGTCGTTAGTTTTTAAGACTCTTCTAGATTTACTACTGATATAATCCTATAACTTAAAAAGCTTTATTCTTTCCTTTCCAGTCTTTGTTCCCATTCCTGATTTACTAGTCCTAGACTACAGCTTAAGAGAAGAGATAGGCACTGTGATAAAGGAAACCCTTGGTTGTTTCCGGTCATAAACAATGACTTTCCAGCTGGGTGTGGCAAAGCACACCAGCACTGGGGAGGTACAGGCAGGAAGATCAAGAGGTCAAGCCAATAATAACTTTTAGAGACTGTAGACAGAATTCAAGGCCAGATCTGACTAGGTAGTGAGTTCAAGGCCAGCCTGACCCACAAGAAACCGTGGCTCGTGAAAAGAGAGACCTGTAAGTTCCAGGTCAGCCCCTAGTCTACAGAGCGAGTTCCAGGACAGGCTCCAAAAGCTACAGAGAAACCCTGTCTCAAAAAACAAGAACAACACTAAAAGAAAAAACAAGAAAGGAAGGAGAGCTGGAGGGTTGTTGAGACTGCTCAGCTGGGAATGCCACCTGCTGCCAAGCAAGGTGACTCCAATGTCACCTCCAGGAATCACACAGTAGAAAGCAAGAATTGACTCCCTCAAGGTTTCCTCTGGCCTCCACATACTTGTGATTTAAGAGAAAATATCCCCCAAGGGTGTGGCACTATGTGCTGGGTGCTTCTGTGGGTGTCAACTTGGCACAAGCTAGAGTCATATAGGAAGGAGCCTCAGCTGAGGAAACCCAGCTGTAAGGCATTTTCTCATTTAGTGATCAGTTCTGGAAGGTCTAGCCCATTGTGGGTGGAGCCGTCCCTGGGATGGGTTCTGAGCAAGCCATGGGAAGCAAGTCTGTAAGCAACCCTGCCCTATTTGAGTTCCTGTCCCGACTCCCTTCAGTGATGAACTGTAATGCTGAAGTATAAGCCTAATAAACCCTTTCCTCCCCACTGGCCTTTTGTCATGGTGTTTTGTCACAGTAGTAGAAACCCTAATTAAGACACACTGTCAGGAGGTATGGCATTGTTGGAGTAGGTTGGCCTTGCACGTGGAAGTGTGTCACTGTGGGGATGGGCTTTGAGGTCTTTCCAGTATATCAGACCACTTCCTGTTGCTAAACTCCTCCATTCTCAGCTCCTCCAGCATCATGTCTGTCCCACCATGATGACAATGGACTAAACCTCTGAAACGTTATAAGCCACCCCAATTAAATGTTTTTCTTTATAAGAGTAGCTGGGGTCAAGGTGTCTCTTCACAGCACTAGGAACCCTAAGACAGAAGCAGGTACCATGTTTTTGTTTGGAGGAATTTGGACTTTGGTACTTTGGGATAGAGAGGCACTGGAATGGCTTTGAGCACTGCCTAATGGGTTACACTAGTAGGAGCACGGAGGATGTGCTGAGGATGAACTGCGCTGTGAAGGCTGGGTCCAGAGGTTTCCGGGGAGAAGAATTTTTTTTGGGGGGGAGGGGGGTTTGAGACAGGGTTTCTCTGTGGTTTTGGAGCCTGTCCTGAAACTAGCTCTTGTAGACCAGGCTGGTCTCGAACTCACAGAGATCCACCTGCCTCTGCCTCCTAAGTGCACCACCACCGCCCAGCTAAGAATTTGTTACCTAGAGGCAGTTTTTGTGACATTTCGGTGGTGAAAGTGGCTGCCTTTTGCCCTGTCCCAAGAGACTGCCTGAGGCTAAGCGAAGAGAATTGGATTAATTCCACTGGAAGAGAGAATCTCAAAACAGCCAATTGTGTGGTTAAATGTGCAGTTTTAGGAGAAAAGGAGCACCAGAAGTGGAATAGAGCTAAATTCTGTGTTCAAGGAGATAAACAGATTAAGAAATGAAATAAAGGCACTGTTGATCTCAGAGCAATATCCCACTCTGCTAAATTTCCGATTTGTGAAAAGGAGTTAAAGAAAAGCTAAGAGCTGCCAGGTGCTGGTGATTTGAAAGAAAAAGTCTCCCAAAGGGAGTGGCACTATTTGGAGTAGGTGTGGCCTTGTGGAGGCAGTGTGTCACTGGGGGGGGGGGGGATGGGCTTTGAAGTCTTTGCTCATAATACCCAGTGTCTCAGTGTCTGTTGTCCTGTTGTTTGAGCCCCTTCTCCATTCTCAGCTCCTTCTCCAGCACCATGTCTATCTGCATGCTCCCATGTCCCACTATGATGATAATGGACTAAACCTGTGAATCTGTGAGCTGGCCCAATTAAATGGTTTCCTTTATAAGAGTTGCCATGGTGATGGTGTCTCTTCACAGCAATAGAAACCCTGACTAAAACTCTTGTCATGGCACTCCCCCCTCCCAAATAAATAAATAAAAATGTAGTGGTGGCGCATGTCTTTAATCCCAGCACTCTGGAGGCAGAGGCAGGAGGATCTGTGAGTTCGAGGCCAGCTTGGTCTACAGAGCTAGTTCCAGGACAGGCTCCAAAGAGAAACTGTCTCAGAAAAAAAAAAATCAGCGCTGGTTCTGCAAGCTATAGCACTTGTTTTGAAAGTTCAAGGAAACCATGTAAAGGGGGAAGGGAAGAAATGACTACAAAGGTGTCCTCTGACAGCAGATACATGCTATGACACTCACATGTGTACATATATGCACATGCAACAGACTTTAAAAAACAAAAACCAAACATATCCTTAGATGATGCTGATTTTTTT
Organism: Alexandromys fortis; assembly: GCF_014885135.2. Classification (NCBI taxonomy): domain Eukaryota; kingdom Metazoa; phylum Chordata; class Mammalia; order Rodentia; family Cricetidae; genus Alexandromys; species Alexandromys fortis. Next base: position 15,631,078 of record NW_026067909.1, read on the forward strand.
TAAAGATTTATTTATTTATTATGTATACAACATTCTGCCTCCATATATGCCCACACGCCAGAGGAGGGCGCCAGATCTCATTACAGATGGTTGTGAGCCACCATGTGGTTGCTGGGAATTGAACTCAGGACCTCTGGAAGAGCAGTCAGTGCCCTTAACCACTGAGCCATCTCTCCAGCCCCGATGATGCTGATTTTTATTAAATGTCTCTCCCTTTCTCAGGATAGTTATGTGCATGTTATTCTGTTTTAAATTTTTTATTTTGTTGCTCCTGAGATGACAGCAGTTAAGAACACTACTGCTCTGGGGTTCAATCCCCAGCACCTACCTGGCAGTTTACAACCATCTGTAACTCCAGTCCCAGGAAATCCTATCTATGTCTTCTGCACCAGATGTAAACACTGTGCACAGACATACATGCAGACAAAACATAACTCATACATGGGCTAGAGAGACGGCTCAGTGGTTAGGAGCACTGGCTGCTCTTCCAGAGGTCCTGAGTTCAATTGCCAGCAACCACATGATGGCTCACAACCATCTGCAGTGAGATTTGGTGTTTTCTTCTGGCCTGCAGGCATTCATGCAGACAGAACACTGTATACATAATAAATAAATAAATCTTTAAAAAAAGAAACAACCCATACACACATTAAATAAAATTAAAAATAAAGAGAGCCAGGGTTCTACCACCCATGTTAGGCAGCTAATAACTGTCTGTAACTCCAGCTCCAGAGGGCCCAATACACTCTTCTGGTCTTTGTGGATACCTGAATTCATATGCATAGACCCACACACAGACAGAGAATTTAGAAATAAATATTTAAAATAAATGGTTTATTATTATTATTATTAATACTTGATTTTGTGAGACAAGGTAGTGCTATGTAGCCCAGGCTAGCCTAAAACTATGTAGCTCAGGCTAGCTTTCAACCCTAGTTAATTTTCCTACCATTGCCTCCAGAGTACTGGGATTACAGGTGTGTGACCACCACGCCTGACTCTTTGCAGCTTTCAGGAGGAGAAGATCAGGAGTTTGAAATCAACCTGGGTTACATGAGACCTTGTTTAAAAATAACAAGAAAAAAAAAAAAAAACCCATGCCAGGCAGTGGTAACACATACCTTTAATTCCAGCACTCCTTTGGCAGAGGCAGGCAAATCTTTAAATTGGAGGCTAGCCTGGTCTACACAGTGAGTTCCAGTCTTAAGACAGAAAACCCAAACATCAGCAGGTGACATGGCTCAATGGATATGGGTGCTTGCCACCAAGCCTGATCAGATCCTCATATCCCCACTGTGGAAGGTGAGAACGAGTTCTCATAAACCGTCCTCTGACTGCTACACGTCATGGCACACACAAGCATTTATACACACCATAATATCTGTAAATGAAAAATAACGCCTCTGCCTCTCTCTCTCTCTCTCTCTCTCTCTCTCTCTCTCTCTCTCTCTCTCTCTCTCTGTGTGTGTGTGTATGTGTGGTCTTGGAATTCTTTATAAACCAAGACAAGCCTCAAACTCAGAGATCCGCCTGCCTCTGCCTCCCAAGTGCTGGGATTAGGCGAGAGCCACCACCAGGGCCCAGCTCAGGTACAGTATCATAGAATTATATCAGTTCTAAAAGAAAAAAATAAACTGAGACACATCTTAAAGATAATACACTTTAATTATTGTGGAAATATGCTTCTCCCATCCCCATATTTCCTATTCTTCCACCTTGAACTTGAGAATCACAAGCATTTATTTCAAGAAGCCGAGACTGGACCACTGGGTTCCGGTCCGACCCTGCTCTGCTCGTCTGCCAAAGCCTCACAGTACTGCGTGGGCCAGTTCTTGGGATCTTGATTGTGGACTTTGGCCACAAATTTAAGAACTTTCATCTTGCTGGTTTCCAGATTTGCTCGTGGACCCCACTGGAGCTCACAGTCCACGGGATCTGTGTGGGGTATCCGTTGGGACTCCAGGTAACGCTGTCTCACGAAGTCTTCAGTAATGAGTTTCTTCGGATCTCCGAAAACGGAATGCTTCTTGGTGGGATACACCCCCAAACGACGAAGAAAATCCCAGACTTCGGTTTCCGGGATGCTGTGGCCATTCATAAAGATGAGCCCTAAAATAATCATCAGGAGGCCGGTGGTGGGCGTTCCCTGGTCGCCTCTCATCTCAGCATCCTCCTCCACGGGCTCCAGGGTGTTGATGAGGATGTAGGCGTTGCTCTTGGGTTCGAGTTCTACCAGTTTGTACCCGAACACATAGTGAAGCCGCTCGGCAGCCAGCTTGAGCAGGTCTGGGAAGATGTCCTTGTAGTCACGGATGACGTGCTTCAGGATACCGGTCCGCTTGATGGGGATCTTCCGCTGGTCCTTAATCAGCAAGAACTGCACCAGCTCTGCCACCTTCAACTCCAGCTGCTTCTGGGTCCGGAGTTCCGGGGCGGGAGTGGCCTGGGCCAGGCGGGAGCTCGGCGACAAGGCGCCTGCACTGCCCTGCGAGGCATCGGGGCGTTCGGGCCCACTCGGGACCTCCCCAGAGGCACCCAGATCACGGCCGCTGCCGCTCCCGGGCTGGGCACCAGGGCGGCTCCTGCTCCTCGGCTTTTGTAACATGACCAGGCGGCGGAGAGATGCTCCTGTAACTGGCAGCACCGGGCGATTGGGGGTCGTTTGCACCGGGCGCCCGCGAGGGGTAGGGGGCGGGGGCAGCGGCAAGGGGAGTGTGTGTGCGCGTCGACAAACCAAGCTTCGGATCTCATTGGCTGGTTCCAAATGCCAAGCACCTTACATTCCTGGAATGCTGCCTTGCTAAAGAACTACCATCCTGACACATTAATTTAACTTGATCATATTTTACGGTTTGCGTCCTGGTATATCTTTCTCCTTTCTCTTGCAGTGTTGCAGATGGACCCAAGGTCCTGCACAGGCTAGCAAGCAGCTATCGTTAAGGCTTAGTTTTCTGTTTGTTTTTGGTTTAAAAACTATTTTAAAAATTTACATTCACTTATTTATCTTATTTATTTATGGGGGCAACATGTGATAGTCAGAGGACGACTTGGAAGGAATCAGTTCCTGCCTTCCACCAAGTGGTTTGGGGGCTTGAACTCAGGTCATCAGGCTTGGCAGTCTGAGCCAAGCGGCTGCCCTGTCTGTCTAACCATCTGGAGTGGCTGGGTTTACTGCATGAACCATCAGTCAAACTCTTCTCCCTTTCTCTCAATGGTTTTGACAATTTGGGAGGGGTGATAAAATATACGAAAGTTTTTGCTTTTCTTCTTTGGAGACAATGCCCTGTGTAGCCGATGACAGCCTCAGACCGTTCACCATGCTCCATCTGCCAATATCTGTCACTTAGAATGGCTCCGTGGGTAAAAACACTTGTTGCATAAAGCCTGGTGACCTGAGTCTGCTTTCTGGAACTGGAACCCATGGGGGGAAAGGAAAGAGAACCCCAAGGCTGTCCTCTGATGGTCACACATCTCCCGTGGCAGGCAGGTGTCTCTGAGGGGCTCTGCCCAGCTCAGGCGTGGCGAGCACAGCTCCAGCAGCCCTTGCCCTGCCCCCATTCCCTCCGTCTAGCTAAAAAACCGTGAGATTACATTCCTAAAGCTAATCCCCAAGGTCCGTTCCTTTATCTAGTTACTCCTCCTTCTGAGGTTGATGGCCAAGGTCTTGCTATTAAAGTATTGAAGTCCAGCCTGGTGGTGGTGGTGGCCCACACTTTTAATTGCACTCAGGAGGCAGAGGCTGGCGAATCTCTGAGTTTGAGGCCAGCCTAGTCTACAGAGTGGATTCCAGGACAGTCAGGGCTGTCACACGGAGAAACCCAGTCTCGAAAAAAATAAAACAAAACGAAACAAAGAAGTGTTAAAGTCCAGCAATCTATAGTCCCCTTTGGTTCACCTAATTAACATATTCAATCAAAATATACCACCACATCCACATCCTAACCCAAACACAGACCTCCCCTTTCTCTGTTTCTAAATATTACACCTGGGGGGCTGGAGAGATGGCTCAGTGGTTAAGAGCACTGTCTGCTCTTCCAGAGGTCCGGAGTTCAATTCCCAGCAACCAGTTCAATTCCCAGCAACCACATGGTGGCTCCAAACCATCTGGCGCCCTCCTCTGGCGTGTGGGCATACATGAAGGCAGAAAGTTGTATACATAATAAAAAAAAAATCTTTAAAATAAATAAATAAATAAATATTACACCTGCAAGGCCATTTGCTGCTGTTTTGGGGCCTGAGCCAGAAAACAGCCATTTTAACTTTTCTTCCATACTTAATAAAGGATCTCTCTGTAGAAAAAAGGTGTTTGAGTGTGGTTTGTGCCTAATCCAGGGTCAGAGAAGAAGCCCCTGCTTTGCCGGGGGACCGAGTGTCTCCACTCTCTCCCCAACGCTAGATCTTCAACGGACTCAGTTCTCAGTGTAACTCCAGTGCTAAGGATCTCATGTCTCTGCTCTCAGAGGGCACCTGATCCACACGCAGACACATACACACACTATATTGAAAATGAACCTTAACATTTAAAATTTAAAACAAGCTGGGCAGTGGTGGCACGTGTCTTTAATCACAACATTTGGGAGGCAGAGGCACTTGGATCTATGAGAGTTCAAGGTCAGCCTGGTCTACAGAGTGAATTCCAGGACAGCCATTGTTATTCTTAAAAAACGATTCCCGGGCGGGTTGTCGGAGCCCGCCAGGAGAAAGCGGCTACAGGAGGGCACGGTGGCGGCAGGTAACAGACACGTAAACACAGGAAATAGCCATAAGTATTTATTAAGGAAGAGGGAGAAAGAAAGACAGAGAAAAGAGATAAAAGAAGAGAAAGGAGATAAAAGAAGAAAGAGACGGAGAAAACGCGTGCGCACGCCAAGGAAGCAGAAAGAGGAAGGGTCCCAAGATGGCTACGGGCAGGTCAGAGGTAATGGGAGTGGGCGTGGCTAGGGCAGGGACCGAAAGAATAACAGCCATTGCTGTACAGAGAAACCCTGTTTCGAAAAACCAAAAAATAAAAATAAAACAAAACAATAAAAACAACCCTACTGGAACCATCATTTTTCAAGGTACAGGCCGATGGCACAGGGACATTCGTGCTCTGTAGCTGTTGCTACCTTTCAGTTCTTTTTTTTCCCCTTTGTTTTGTTTTTCGAGACAGGGTTTTCTGTAGCTTTGGCGTGTGTCCTGGAACTAGCTCTTGTAGACCAGGCTGGCCTCGAACTCCCAGAGATCCGCCTGCCTCTGCCTCCCGAGTGCTGGGATTAAAGGCATGTGCCACCACTGCCTGGCTCTCCTGTTTTTAAACTAACTGTGGGGCTGGAGAGACGACTCAATGGCCAAGAGCATTGGCTGCTTTTCTAGAGAACCCAGCATCAACATGGCGGTTCACAACTGCTCACAGCTGTCTGTATCCAGTTCTGACGCAGTCTTCTAGCACGAAGCATGAATATGATCCACAAACACACATGCGGACAAAATACCCATAAGCATAAAATAAAAACTTAAAATCAGGTGGTCGTGGTGCACGCCTTTAACCCCAGCACTGGGGAGGCTGAGGTAAGCGGATCTCTGTGAGTTCGAAGTCAGCCTGGCCTACAGAACTAGTTCTGGGACAGCCAAGGCTACACAAAGAAACCCTGTCTCTAAAATCAAACAACAACAACAAAAAAATTAAAACAAGCAAAAGATTAAAAACATTTGTATGGCAGAAATGATGGTCTATACTTTATTTATTTATAATCAAAGGCAGGCAGAACTCCGTGAGTTCAAAGCCAGCTTGAACTTCTGGACTCCACAGCACTTTTACGCACACATGTACATATACTTAGACAGACAGACATACGTGGAGACATTTACATAAATAATGAAAATAAATCTTTATAACAAAATTAAAAAGGAGAAGTGAGGTACATTAAGCATAATGTAGAGGCATGAAATCCCAGCAGTTAGTAGGCAAGAAAGGAGGACTATGGAGAATTCAAGGTAACCTGGGCTACACAACGAGTCTGGGCTACATTCTGAGAAAGACAAGCAGAGGCTGAAGAGCTGGTTCAGCATTAAGAGTAACTTGCTGTTCTTCAGAAGAATAAGTACAGTTCCACATCAGTGGCTTATAACCCTTTGTAACTCCAGCTCCAGCGGACCTGATACCTCTGGCCCCTGAGGACCTCTGCACTCACAGGCACATACCACATGCAGACACACTCACACACCTACACACACCACATGCAGACACACTCACACACCTACACACACCACATGCAGACACACACACACACCTACACACACCACATGCAGACACACACCTACACACACCACATGCAGACACACTCACACACCACATGCAGACACACACACACCTACACACACCACATGCAGACACACTCACACCACACGCAGACACACACACACCACACGCAGACACACACACCTACACACACCACATGCAGACACACACCTACACACACCACATGCAGACACACACACCACATGCAGACACACACACCTACACACACTACATGCAGACACACGCACCTACACAAAGTTAGAAGTAATTTTTAAGATCTTAAAAAAACACAAAACAGGTGGGAGGCTGGGAGACAGGTAAAGTGCTTGCTCTATAAGCAGAGGGCAGGGCTTCCCAGAAGTCAAAAGAGTCAGGTAGGCATGGTATACTATTTATAACCCTAGCTATGACCGGAAGAGACGGGATCTCCAGAGCAAGCCGGCTAGCCAGGCTAGCTCAAATGGCAAACTTGGGGATCAATTAAGAGACATCAACATGGGCCAGAGAGATGGCTCAGCAGTTAAGGGCATTTGGCTACCCTTCCAGAAGATCCAGGTTCAATTATCAGCACCCACACGATGGCTAATGACTGTCTATAACTCCAGTTCCAGGGAGTTCTGACTTCCCCCAGCACTGATTGCACACGGTACACAGACATACATGTGGGCAAACAATCATAGACATGAAATAAAGGTAAATATTTTCAAAAAAAGAGACATTAACCTCAGACCTCCACATGCACAACTAATACACATTTGAACACTCATACCATACACATGTAGCAAGCAAAAAAATGGGATCAAGAAAAAATACAAAGTAAGATGGTAAGGTTTTTTTTTTTTTTTTTTTCCCGAGACAGGGTTTCTCTGTAGCTTTTGGTTCCTATCCTGGAACTAGCTCTTGTAGTCCAGGCTGGCCACGAACTCACAGAGATCCACCTGCCTCTAAGATGGTAAATTTTTAATATACTATATGGGTAATTTAAAAAACTGTAAATGTCCTAAACATTTCAATTAAAAGACAAGCATTTCAGCTGGGTATGGTGGGTCAGACATGTAATTCCAGCATTTAGGAGGCAGAAGCAAAAAAAAAAAAATTACCAAAGTATGAGGAAAAGAGAATTATATAAGGAAACCCTATCTCAAAAACACTAAGAGATTAGGAGAACTTGCAGCTCTTCCAGAGGTCCTGAGTTCAATTCCCAGCCACCACATGGTGGCTCACAACCATTTGTAATGAGATCTGGTGCTCTTTCTGGCATGTAAGCATACACGCAGAACACTGTATACATAATAAATAAATTATTTTAAAAAAAACACAAAAATGACTTTCTCTACTTTAAAATAAGCTAAGACCTTTTTCTTTATATATATCATATATATATATATAAACTATTATTTTATTTTATGTATATGAGTGTTTTGCCTGTATGCATGTCTGTGAACCTTGTATGTGCCTGGTGCCTGGGAAGGTCAGAAGGGGCTATCTGATGCCCATTTACATACACAATAAATAAAAAGATAATAAACATAAGAAAAATTTAAAAATAAACAAAATGAGGAAAACAAATATGTGGTCTTAAAACTTTAAATCTAGTTTTATTTTATGTACAGTGGCATTTTGTCTGCATGTAGTCTGTGGGAGAGTGTCAGATCCCCTGGAACTGGAGCCACAGGTAATTATAAGCTGCCTTGTGGGTGCTGGGAATGGAACGCATGTTCTTTGGAAGAGGATGTTGCGGTTTAAGTAAAATGGCACTGTTCCCTGAGCGGCCCATGAGCCACAAGGGGCAGTGGATCCCAGGCAGGGAGCCATGTGGTGGGTGAGAGACCTAGACAGATAGGCACGTCATGCAGAGTGAGATTGGATATTTATTTAGTGGGTTATAGAAGGGATGGGGGAAGGGGAGAGGAAGAGAAGCAGAGAGAGAGAGAGAGAGAGAGAGAGAGAGAGAGAGAGAGAGAGAGAGAGAGAGAGAGAGAGAGAGAGAGAGAGAGAGAGAGAAGGACCGAGGATCAGAGACCCTGCGGCTCACAGAAAACAAAGGACAAAAGGACAAAGAGACAATAGCAAAAAAAAAAGAGGGACACAGACGATAAGAGCCAAGAAGGTCCACGACGACAGAGAGAGAGAGAGAGAGAGAGAGAGAGAGAGAGAGAGAGAGAGAGAGAAAGAGAGAAGGAAGGAGCCACAGCAGCAGCTACCTCTTTGGGAGAGAGATGGAAAAGTAAGGACTCAGGCTAGAAGCAGAAGGAAAATCCACCTGCCTCAGCAGATTGGGGAGGGAGTGGGCAGAGCTTGTCCCTTAAAGAGACAGGACAGACCATTACAGAGGAGCCATTTCTCCAGACCCCCCCAAAAAATGTAAATATAAAGAAATGTTAATACACTAGATAAAATCCTAGTAGGGTGAGAAAGAAAGAGAAAATATGGAAGACAAGAGGAGAAAGGGAAGAGGGAGACTCCCAGCGATGATCCAGCAGACATAAGGAAGACAGTAGGTAAGGCTGGAGAGATGAATTACTGGGGAAGAGTGTTTGCTGCCCAAGCATGAGAATCTGAGTTCAGATGTGGCACCTATGTAGAGATCCATGATGTGGAATTTTACTGTAACTAGGCAAAGATGTGCTATTTGTGTATGCTGCGTTTGTTTAACAATGTAAGTAAAGATGTGTTGCTGTTTCTCCTTGCCTGCATAAGGCACCCGACTGATCTCCATGTCATGAATGGGAGCTGGTTGGTGGCCCAAGAGAAAGCCTGCTACAGATCCAGGTTGTAGTAAAGAACCACATTAAAGCAGGAAGTGGAGACACGAAGACTGCTTGGGCTTACTGACTGCCTGTTTAGCTCCAGGTACAGCGAGGGTCTAAGGGTAAGGCAGAAGGGAGAACAGTGCACCCTGTTTGCACACTTGGTTTCCATACGAACACATGTAAGACACACTCTCGCACACAGGTAGTCCATAACGGAAACAGCAGTATGTATCTATAATCCCAGTGCTCAGAAAACAGGGGCAGGAGGATTGCCCCTGAGCTGAGGCCAGCCTGGCTCTCGTAGTGAGTTCCAGATCAGCCTACAGAGCCTACAGAAGAAAACCTTGTGAATCAGTCTAAGATGCTTCATTCAGAGAGAGACCTGTCCTGGAACTAGCTCTGTAGACCAAGCTGGCCTTGAACTCACAGAGATCCACCTGCCTCTGCCTCCGGAGTGCTGGGATTAAAGGTGTGTGCCACCACCGCCCAGCTTTTACCTTTTTACTATTTATTTTCCTTGTCTTTAATAAGATTAATCAAATATCTTCTATTTTTATACTTCCTCCCCACTATACTTTTGCTTGTATTTATTATTACTGATAATTTTTGAAGTGCTAAGGATCAAACTGGGGACCTTGCTAGGCAAGCAATGTACCACTAAGTCACACTTTCCAAATTCTTTAGTGTTCCTTTTAATGTCTCTACATTTAAATTTTAAAATTTATGTGTATGTGTGTGTCCATGAGTATGCACATTTGCCTGCAAGTAACCAAGGAGGCCAGAAGAGGGTCTTAGAGCCCTGTAGCTGGAGTAACAGGCAGTTGGAAGCCTCCTGATGTGGGTGCTGGAAACCAAATTCAGATCCTTTGCAAGAGCAGCAAGAGCTCTTAACCACTGCGCCATCTTCCAGTCTGCATCTACATTTGAAAGATGTATTTTGTGAAGACAGGATCTAACCTAAAGGACTTTCAGAAGATGGCTCCTATATGTGGGGTGCACTCAGCAGTGAAATGGTTCAGCGCACTCTCAGGACATATACAACCCGTAAGATTATAGCAACAACAGCCACCCCAACAGCACCAATCAGCAACACTATGTCTGGCCTTATAATATGCTAGGTATTGTTTAATTAGCCGGGCGATGGTGGCGCAAGCCTTTAATCCCAGCACTCGGGAGGCAGAGGCAGGCGGATCTCTGTGAGTTCGAGACCAGCCTGGTCTACAGAGCTAGTTCCAGGACAGGCTCCAAAGCCACAGAGAAACCCTGTCTCGAAAAACAAAAAACAAACTAAAACAAAAACCAAAAAGCAAAAATGAAATAAATTTATATTCATGGCAGAGTCTCACACTGTAGCTTAGGCAGGCCTCAAACTGGTAGTAATCCTCCGGCCTCACCCTCACAAGTGCTGGGATTACACCTGGCTTCTAATCACTTTATAAACATATTACAAGTGCATATATGTATATATATATATATAAAAACAACATATATGTGTATACAGTAACAATATGTATATATGTATAAAATAACAATATGTGTATACAGTAACAATATGTATATATGTATAAATTAATGTGTATAAAATAACACATGTGTATAAAAGAATGTGTATACATAACATATATGTATATATGCATAAAATAATATATACGTATAAAATAATATATATTCTTCTGCTTTTGAGATAAGATCTCCCCAGCCCTGCCTGACCTAGAACTCTCCACGTGGGCCAGGCTGGCCTTGAACTCACAGAGATCTTCCTGCCTCTGCCTCTGGAATTCCAGAATTAAAGGTGTGCATCACCATGCCTGGTTACTTACATATACTTTCTAATATGAACATATGTGAACAGGCTCAGCCCCTCTTATTCCTCCAGATTCCATTTGAATCCCACTCTCAACTTCTTGGATTCTCTGACCATCCCAAGTCAGACCATCCCTCACTTTCCCCACTCCTCCCCTCTTCAAACCCAGGCAGCCTAGCTTCCTAGTCCCTGGCTTCCTTCTTGATGTCTATCTCTCTACTCAAATCTACTTTACTTGGTGGCTGCTTGAGGAAAGTGTGACTTCCAGAATGGACCACAGAGGTTCCATTTTTACCTCTGCCACAGCTCACCAGCGCCTTCAACCCCTACCTCAAGTGTGTATTTCTGCAAGTCCCAAGACAGTGAAGATCTTCAATAACTATTGAATGGCGGACGGGGAAAGATGAAGAATGAACGGATGTTTTCCTAACTATAGAAACACAAACACCCAGGTGAGCCTGTGAACCCGACAGCAGTCCCTCCCCCTCGCACTCACTCGCACACTGCCTTGTTCTCCCCAATTCCATCCATGGAGGCTGAGGTCAAACCCTGGTTATCTTTGTTATCCTCAGCTGGCCCCTCTGCAGGGGCCATAGAAGCGCTGCATTCTCTTGCTCAGATCTTGCTCCCTGCTTGGTATGTGATGATGGGGTGAGATGGAGTAGGAAGGGGTTTGCTTCCTTCCTTTACCTTGCTCTCTTTCCCAGCCTCCTGATGAAGCTCCTCCATAGTGCTCCTTAGCTGGGACACACAAGAATCCTACAGCTGGCCACGGCCTGCGCGTTCCAAGAGCTTGGATGAGGGGACCCTGTAGGGATCCTATCAGCTGACATTGACACACGCCGCCACCTCTCTGGGTGGGTCCTCTAGCCTGCAGCGCTCCTTCTGACTGGGCACTAGGTTTGCCACGGGAGCTGCTATTGGCTGGGAGGCCTGTCGCTCCTGTGCCAACTTTTAAGCGGCACCAGAGAGCCGGTCCAGGATAGGCCAGAGACTGAGGAGCTCTAAGGGTCACAGGGGTCACGTGCCGGTCCCGCGGGGGTGGGGGTGGGGACCCTACAATCGCGGCGGTTCCGGGCCCAGTCTCCACCCGGGCCCAGTCTGACGCTCACAGTTGCACATGCGCACTAGAGCATCTTGGCGCCACCAGGCGGTGGGCGGGGCGAGGAGTCCGGAAGGAGGTGAGGGTGGGAGGGAGGGTTGGGTTGGGGGGAATGGGGAACCCGAGTGAGTCAGGGGGGCTAGGGTCGAGGGCAGGTAGCAATGTCTGTGGAGAAAGAGATTCCATTCAAGTTGCCACACCCGGGCCCGAAAGTACGGGGTAAGCAGTTTAGGAAGCCGCGGGGCCGTAGTAAGGCCCGGGCCCGGGGCACCCGGAGCAAGGCCCACGTCCACAGGCGATCGCAACCCGAGCCGTACTGCAAAAAGGCGCAAATGCGGGAGAAAGAGAAGGTGTGGACCCCCTGGAATGGACTCATCGTGATTGGGAAGAGAGTGGAACTCTTGGACAGAAACCTGCAAAAGTCTAAAGTGTGGGACGCAAAGTTGGAATCTGAGAACTGGAGGCTGGAAGTCGTGGGGAAGAAGATCTCGAAAGAGAGATCGGGCCTGCATCAGGAGAAGGTGGACACGAAGCTCTTGAACAGTGTAGAAAGGACGTCACAGGCTCCAGCAAAGTTGGAGGATGATATCCCAGAGGGACAGCAAGAGGACAGACCCAAAGCTGGAGCTGTATCTAAGAATGCAGAGATGACAGCAGAGCCTGAAGAAAAATTGAAGTCTAAGGACAAGTTGAGAACCAGTGGAGGGGACTTGAGATCCAGAGGGGATCAACTGAGGCAGAATGAGGAAGTGGAGTCAAGTGGAGAGAACTTGGTGCACAAGAGAGAGAAACGGGTGTCCATGGGAGAGAAGGTGGTGGGCAGAGGAGAGAAGCGGTCTGCTGTAGAGAAAATGGACAGTAGAGAGAAACGGGGGTCCATCAGAGAGAAGGTGTCGGACAGTGGCGAGAAGCGGGGGTCCATCAGAGAGAAGGTGTCGGACAGTGGCGAGAAACGGGGGTCCATCAGAGAGAAAGTGTCGGACAGTGGTGAGAAACGTGGATCCATCAGAAAAAAGACATCCGACAGTGGAGAGAAACAGGGGTCCATCAGAGAAAAGGTGTCGGATAGTGGAGAGAAACGAGGGTCCATAAGAGAGAAGGTGTCAGATAGTGGAGAGAAACGCGGGTCCATCAGAAAAAAGGCATCCGACAATGGAGAGAGGCGGGAGTCCATCCCAGAGAAGACATCCGACAGTGGAGAGAGGCGGGGGTCCTCCAAAGAGAAGGCGAAGTCAAGTGATGAGAAGCTGAGATTGAATAGAGAGAAATCAAGTTCCAGTGGAGGAGAGAAGCTGAGGACTGGTGATAAGAACCTGAGATACACAGAAGATAAACTGGAGTCAAATACTGAGGAAGCACAGTCCGATGAGATGGAACTGGAAGAGCATTCAAGACCGGGAAATACAAGCAAAGAGGACATTGAGAGAGTGATAAATATTACTGGTGATGAAAGTGCGATGGAAGACATGAGTCTGGAACTACAAATTCCTGAAAGTCCGGAAGGCGGAGATGAACAAGAAGGAGCAGAGAAAGCAGGGGAGATTGACAGTTTTGTCTTGGATAACGTGGAAGATCCCGCCTATGAATCTGTTCCTATGGAAGAGAAAGACGAGATTAGAGAAGGCTCCAGGGAATCAGGTGGATGAAGACTTGAAGACAAAGGAGATTGGAGAAGTATTGAAAGTCAGAGAGGAGCTCGAGCAAAGCCAAGCTCTGCTGACCCCGAAGGGTAGATATGAGTGAGTTTTGGACTGGAGGAGAGTTACTGGGCACGAGGCCAAACCAGTATCAACAGAGTGAAGAGTGGAAAAGAGGGAGTTGGGATCATTTTAAGGAGAAAAATATTTGGGAATGAATGCTAAGAAGAAGAAAACTGGCCGCTATGTTCTTGAAGAACTGTTTGAGTCTAGGGCGGACTGGATTTTGGCAGACATGTACATGGCTGGGGTGTGAGATGAAGGAGAATGTCAGAAAGAACAGATCATTGCAGGGCAAAGGGTGGGCACTGAGGATTGTGGGAGAAGCAGCCAACAGGTGAGGTGTCTGAAACTGACACCAAAAACTGAGGGGCTCCAGCAGGAATGAAACGGGAAGAGGAGTGGTCGAATAAAACGGTGGACCAGTGACTAGGTTTGTTGATATTTTTCTACAGTCCTTGCAACCAGTTTCCCATCTGTTTTGGCAATCCTCTTACAACCAGACATCCTCACCAGTCACTAATTCCATCTTCACAGGTTCGCTCCACCCTCGCGTCTCATTTGAACTGCACATATTCAATGTGAAGGTGAATTCTATTTGTACTTGAATTGTCTCCATTCACTTTTTCTTTTTCTGGTTTTTCAAGACAGGGCTTCTCTGTGTAGCCCTGGCTGTCCTGGAACTAGCTCTGTAGACCAAGCTGGCCTCAAACTCACAGAGATTTGCCTGCCTTTGCCACCACCGCCTAGCCAATCTTTCACTTTTAGTTATTTATCTGATCACGTGATTGTGTGTGTGTGTGTGTGATGGTCTAGATATGTACCCCTAGCTGGCCTGGAACTATATGTAGACCAGGCTGTCTAGGCTGGCCTCTCAAATACAAAGATCTACCTGTTTTTGCCTTCCAAGTACTAGAATATTGGTTTCTTTTTTAAAACAGTGGCTTCCTTTCAGCTCAGGCTCCTTCTGAATGTTGGTAATACAGATTTGTAGCACGTGATTTAAGCCTTTTATATCTTATTCATAATCTATCCTCTTCCCAGGGAACAGAAAAGGCCTCAAGTATCTATTGTCAAGACTCTGTTATTGGGCTGGAGAGTTGGCTTAGTGGGTAAGGGCACTTAGTATTCTTGCAAAAGACCTGGGTCTATTCCCAGCACCCACATGGAGGTTAACCATCTCCTCAGGCACCAAGCACAGAAATGGTGCACAGATGAAGACATATTAGAAAATAGAAGACTCCATTATCAAGATAGATGCTGATGCCCCGACAGTGGAGGTAGGAGAGTGGATAGGAGAGGAAGAATCTTCCACCAAGTCTAGCGTGGAGCATACACCTTTAATTCCAGAACTCAGGAGGCAAATCTCATAGTTCTAGGCCAGCCTGGTCTACAGAGTAAGTTCTAGGACAGCCAGAGCTACACAGAGAGACCCTGTCTCTTAAACTTTTTTCACCCCCATTTCTTCTCTGGTTATTTTTTAAAAGCACAATTTCCAAATATAAATTGCATATTATAAGTGTTATAAGCATATGATAGCCTCATGTCGTTTGTCATTGTTGTTATTGATGGTGGTGGTGGTGTGTGTGTGTGTATGTGTGTGTATGTGTAGATGTAGCCCAGGCTGACTTCAAATTCTGGAACTCAATACGTGGCCAACAATGACCTTGAATTTCTGATCTTCCTCCCTCCACCCCTGGAGCACTGAGATTGCAGGTGTGAGCCACCACGCTCCGCTTATGTAGTGCTGAGGATGGAACCTGGGACTTTGTTCATGTTAGGCAAGCACTCTGCCAACCCTGATACATCTCCAGCCTTCATTTGTGCTTTGACAAGGTCTCAGTCTGTGCCCAGGTTTGCCTACAATTCACAGTGCAGCCCAGGCTGGCCTCAAACACCAGCACTACTCCTGCCCCAGCTGGGATTACAGATGTGAGCCTCCACTCTTGGCTGCCTTATGTGTTTCCTTTAAGTTTCCTGAGTATAGATTCTTGCCTAGATTTTCCCACAAGACTCTAAAAGATTTTTAAGCCCTTTGCTGTATTTTTGTGCACACGGTTAACCCTAAGATAATTTCCCCATTCCTCTCCTTAATTTGGTCAGTTGCATCATCTGATAGCTTCCAGAGAAAGTGACTATTTGTGCCAGTCTCCTCCTCCTCCTCCTCCTCTTCCTCCTCTCTCTCTCTCTCTCTCTCTCTCTCTCTCTCTCTCGCTCTCGCTCTCGCTCTCGCTCTCTCTCTCGCTCTCGCTCTCGCTCTCATCGTACTGTGCTCAGTCTGTCTCAAACTCCCAATCTTCCTGATTTAGCCTCCTGAGTGTTAGAATTACAAACCACACCATGCCTGTAGTAGTTGTTAATTACCGGTCTTTCCCTTCCAGCATGTAAGCTAGAGAACAGACATGTGTGTCTGTCTGTCTTTGGAGGCTGTCCTAGTCCTAGCACACAGTATACATTAAGCATGTATTCATGGAATCGGGTTGTGACATTCGTTGACTTTACCCATTTCAGTACCATCTAACATCAATGGATAAATCTTTGCAATAATTTCCCTTCTCAGACTGTCTCTTGGCTCTGTGTGTTCCATACCTGAACCCGAGCTTTGTCTGGGCACAGGACATAAACTCAGCAACTTGAGGATGCGCTTTGTTTTTCTCCAGCGTGGCTCCCGGGACACCAGATCTATTTTTAACCAGTTGCACAGCAAGCCATTCTATGGCTATGGCCTGTTTTCTGCTCTCTGTCCCGGATATTTCTGCCTTTCCCTTTGTCCGAAGCTAATTAGTTGCTTTTTCCTCCATTTTCTGAGAACTCTGATCCCGTAGTTGGACAATAAAGTGGAGGTGGTGGGATGGGTGGACCCATAAAGATAAGCTTCCGATGACAAGCCTGTGAACAGGATCTTTTTATGCATTCGTTTGAAAAATGTAAAGAGTTTTATTTATATGTGTATGAGTGTTTTACTTGTGTGCATGTATGTGCAGTACATGGGTGCTGTGCCCACAGTGCCCAGGGAGAGAGTGTTGGACCCTTTGGAACCAGAGTTACAGATGGTCGAGAGCCAAATTCTCTGCAAAACCAACAAGTGCTCCTCACCACCAGTCATCCCTCCAGCACTCAACTAGTGCTCCTAACCCCTGAGTCATCCCTCCAGCACTCAACTAGTGCTCCTAACTCTCAGTCATCCTACTAGGACTCCAACTAGTGCTCCTAACACCCGAATCATCCCTCCAGTACTCCAACTAGTGCTCCTAACTCTCAGTCATCCTACCAGGACTCCAACTAGTGCTCCTAACACTGAGTCATCCCTCCAACACTCCAATTAGTGCTCCCAACCATGATTCATTCCTCCAGCACTCTATTTAATTATTTTATTTTGAGGCAGGATTTCTCTCTATACCCTAGGCTGGTCTTGAACTTGTTATGTAACCCTAGCTGCCCTCAACCTTTTGATCCTGTCTCAGTTTTCTTTTTTCCTATTCTTTTTTCTTTTTTTCAAGACAGAGTTTCTCTGTAGTTTTAGAGCCTGTCCTGGAACTAGCTCTTGTAGCCCAGGCTGGCCTCGAACTCACAGAGATCTGCCTGCCTCTGCCTCCCGAGTGCTAGGATTAAAGGAGTGCGCCACCACCGCCTGGGCCTGTCTCAGTTTTCTATATGCTGGGATTACAAATGTGCGTGGCCATGCCTGCCTTTCTTTGGTCATAAGATCTTGTTGCTGGTGAACGATGCTGATAGCATTTTCTGACTTGTTCTGGTGCAGGCCGTGCACTATGCATGTTCCCTATCATCTAATCCTTTTGCTCATCCCTCCAGCACTCAACTAGTGCTCCTAACTACTCCGCCGCTCCATCTGCCAACTCCAAACTGCCGAAGCCAGGCTGTGACTCAGACAGCCTGACCTCAGAGCCACTCTACTCAGAGGGACATTCAGCTCCGGACTTCCTCATTTGCCAAAGCAAGCTCTGCCTGGGGTAGCGAGAGCCTTTCCATTTATTCAGTGAAGCTTGCAAAAATCACTTCAGCGGCAAGTTTTGTTTTATTTTCTTTTTTGAGGGTTTTTTTTTTTTTTTGAGACAGGGTTTCTCTGTATAGCTTTGCAGCCTGGCCTAGAACTCGCTTTGTAGACTAGGCCGGCTTCGAACTCACAGAGATCTATCTGCCTGCCTCTGCCTCCCAAGTGTTGGGATTAAAGGCATGCACCACCACCGCCCATCTGTGACAAGTTTGTAAGAACATAAACTCAGGGGCTGGAGGTAGGGCTCAGCTGTTAAGAGCACCAGTTGTTCTTCCCAGGGACTGGAGTTCAAATTCAGTCCCCACATGGTGGTTCACCACAATCTGAAATCCCACTTCTGATGCCCTCTTCTGATATCTTCGGGCACTGCATCCATGTGGTGTACAGATACACATGCAGATAAAACACTCATATATATATAATTTTAAAAAAGAGCCTAAATGCAAAAAGCAGTATTTACTTTCTCCCCTAGACCTGTGTCTACCTGAGACCATCATTTGAAGATTCCCCTGAGCTAAGGTATTGTCATCTCTTTCAGAGACTCCTTCTTGGGCACAAGATTAAGACAGCATTTGCCCTTGTATGAGAAATGACCTACATACACATCAGGAAATACAGATTCTGACCAATCGTCAGCTTTCTCTTCTCTGGCTGGGTGAGTTCTTTTCCCGAGTTGTCAGGGGCATTCTCCCAAGACCACAGACACCTGTGAAGTCTCTACGGCACGTGCCGACTGCCCTTCACATGCAGACGTGCCCAGCTTTCTAGTTAGCCAGGAGGTCTATTTGCTTATTTGTTGAGACAAGTTCATACTCTGTAGCTCAGACTGGCCTGCAACTGCTACGTCGACTAGCCTGGCCTTGAACTAACAGAGCCCCACCTGCTTCTGCCTTCAACAGGTTAGAAGTAAGGGTGTGCATTGCTATACCCAGGCCCCCATTTTAGTTGGAAAGTTCTTGCTATGTTCCCCAGATTGGCACTGAACTTATGATTCTCAAGTAGCTGAGATAACAGGTCCACAAAAATCTCGCCTGTCTGGGTTTTGTGTGTTTAATAACCTTTTCTGCTTAAGTTAACCAAGACGGACATATTTCTGGGAGTTAAGAGCTTCTGAGTGGATTTCATGTGTCCCTGATACCTTTTATTTTTGTCTTTGTATCTTTCTAGTAGTGTTACTTTTCATTTTGTTTTTTGTTTGTTGTCTTTTTGTTTTTGTTTGCTTGTTTTCAAGACAAGGTCTCACTATGTAGTTCTGGCCATCCTGGAGCTCACTATGTAAACCAGGCTGGCCTCGAACCCGCAGAGATCCACTTGTCTCTGCCACTTGAGTGCTGGGATTAAAGGCGTGCACCACTATGCTCAGCTAGATCTGTTTTTCTTATAAAAGGATTCTGAAAGTAATATCATCATCATTATTATTTTGGCTCTTGTTTCAATAACCTAATTCATTCAGCAAGCAATGAATCCTTGTATGCTGGCTGGAAATGTAGGGGAAAATAGGACCAGGTCCTTGTTCTTTGTGTTTTTTCTTACTCTGGGACAGATGTATCAGCAAGTACATTCTAAGGCATGGTGAGATGGGGTTAAAGAGGCTGGGTGGGCCCAACTGCAGAGGCAAGTCAGTAAGACATGAGAAAATGCTCAGTAGCACAGATGACCATTTGGGGCTGGACTTAGAAAGGTAAGAAGGGCCAGGTGCAGTGGCGCACACTTTTAATCCCAGCACTCAGGAGGCAGAGGCAGGTGGATCTCTGTGAGTTCAAGGCCAACATGATCTACTTGGAGAGTTCTAAGCTAGCCAGGGCTATATAGTGAGACTATGAAAAAAAGTAACAAAGAAAGAAAAGAAGAGCAAGAAGGAACAGGGGCCTTACAAGTGGACAGGGAGAGCAAATTATAACAGAAAGAGTAGCCCGCTGAGGGCCATGATGGGAAATGGAATCCCTTTCAGGAAAAGGCAAGGATAGATAGGGTAAGGCTAAAGTAGGAAGTCCAAGGTAATCAGATGTGAGCATGGGAAGAGCCTTGATGAAAGACTTTAGACTTTGCTCTCTAGGCTATAGGGAGAGTGACACCATCAGATCTGTACTTCGCTTATGTGAGTGACTGGTCACAGGTGAGGGGCAGGTGTGACGTCGGATAACTGCAGTAGTTCAGGGTTGAGATGGCAAGGCTATGACTGAGGCAGAGTGGGACTAAAGACAAAAGAGGGTTTTGACAGGTTTACAAATCCTATTCAAAGCTGGACGGCGCCTGCCTTTAGTCCCAGCACTTGGAAAGCAGAGGCAGTCGGATCTCTGTGAGTTCGAGGCCAACCTTGTCTACAAGAGCTAGTTCCAGGACAAGCACCAATAACTACAGAGAAACCCTGTCTCGGAAAAAAAAAAAAAAAACGCTGGACGAGGCAATCTAGTAGGAAGAAAAGAGTCCCAAGTGCAGGCAAAGTCATAGACACCCCCACTCCCACTGTTGGGAGTCCCATAAGAACACCAAGCTACACAACCATGACAGACATGCAGAGTACCTAACTCAGACCCATACAGGGTTGTGACTGACATTTCTGTCTCTATGAGTCCCTATGAGCCCTGCTTAGTTGATTCTGTGGTCTGTGTCCACATGGTGTCCTTGACTCCTCTGGCTCCTACAGTCCTCCCCCACTTCTGTGGGGATCCCCTGGCTCTGCCGCGTGTTTGGCTGTGGGTCTCTGCATCTGTTTCCATCAGTTGCTGAGTGACGCCTCTCTGATAACAATTGGATGAAATGCCGATCTGTGAATATAGCAGAGTATCATTAGGAACACTTGGAATCATTTCATTGACTTTTTTGTTTGTTTTGTTTTTTTGAGACAGGTTTTATCTGTGTAGCTTTGGAACCTGTCCTGGAACTTGCTTTGCCTGCTTCTGCCTCTGAGTGTTGGGATTAAAGGCATGCGCCACCACCACAAATATTTTGTGTCTAGGTTGATGCCCCAGTCCCACTGCTTGGAGCCTTACCAGGCTGTAGAAGATGGTCGGTTCAGGCTCCATATCCCCGTTACAAGGAGTCTTTCCTAGGGTCACTCGTGTAGATTCCAGGGAGTTTCCACTGCACTAGGTGTCCACATTATTCCCCCAAATGCCCCCTCCATTCCAGTCTCTCCCGGGACTCTCTGCCTCTATCCCAGCTGCCCTGCCCCCACTCCTCCTGCTCCCATACCTGCCCCCAGCTCACCCACAAAATCTATTCTATTTCCCCTTCCTAGGAAGATCCATGTGTGCCCCCTTGAGCCATCCTTGTTATTTAGCCTCTCTGGCTCTCTGGATTGTAGCATGATTATCCTTTACTTAACAGCTAATGTCCACTTATAAGTGAGTACATACCATTGTTAGTATCTGTGCTGACCTGCCCTTAGGGTCCTGACAGGATATGTCCTCAGCTGCAGCCACTAAGAGCACCTCCTGTGCACATTGCTGTGTTCCCTTTTAAAAGGTGAACTTCGCCCACCTTCTGTCTGTTTCCCTTGCTCCTCATCCTCACCAGCATGAGCTGTCACGTGTGTTTTTTATGTTAGCCATTCTGATAGGTAAGATGGAATCTCAAAGTAGTTTTGATTTGCATTTCCCTGATGACTAAGGATGTTGAACATTTCTTTGTTTCTCAGTCATTTGAGATTCCTCTGTTGAGAATTCTTTATTTAAATCTGTCCCCCATCTAATTTTAATTGGATTATTTGGTTTGTTGATGTCTAGTTTCTTTTTTTTTATTAGTTTTTTTTTTTTTTTTTTTTTTTTTAGTTTTTCGAG
>NW_026067909.1:15656899-15700428 GCF_014885135.2 Alexandromys fortis
GTCAGATTGTCAACAAGGAAGTGAGTGGGGACGTGTGAGGGTGGAAGTAGGAAGGGGCGGGTAAAACAGCATTTTCACGTGGAGAACAGACCCTGACGTAAACGGGGCCAGTGGTGTGACCACCATTATAGCTGTGGAAGTGATACCCCCACCCTCAATGTCGGATTTTGTTTAATGCCACCTAGCGGGGCTTATAACCTAAGGCCTGGTGAGAGTGGAGACCGATTTGTTCAACAGAGGGCAGGCTGGGAAGGAAGATTGCAGAGGAGCAGGGTGAGCCCAGCGTCACACCAGCCGCGGGTGCGGTTCGCAGTCGTCCAGCAGAGAGCGCCGCGGAACCGTCTTGGCTCCGCGGGCTGCGGTGCTATGGTCCCTACCCAACCACACCTACAAGGACTCCAGCACTCCTGATCCAGCAAGCTCTCGGCGCCCCGGGGCTTTTTCTTGCGTACTAGCGCCTTCTTATGTTTTGCTAGCTGCTTGTTCCTTAATCAAACTATGGAATAACAAACCACGGCAAGTCGCCTAGAAGAGTGAGCCAGTAACCACAGACACATGGACCTGCCTCATCCAGTCCCCAAGTTCAATCCCCATGAAAGGAGCCACAAAAACTGCCACTGTGCCATATGGCGGCACGTCCCTCATGTAGGCCCAGTCTTGGGTTTCTTCAGGCAGGATGACCTGGCAGCAGCTGCACCGCACCCACAGCTGGTTTCGCTTTCCTCATGTTAGAAGTGCCTCTAACTGAAGGAGGGTGGTGGAACAGGTTTCAGCGTTTTCCTTATTATTCTTTTTATATATGATCATTTGTTTGATTTCTTCTTTCTGGTGAGTTCCTCCCCATTCTCTCAAAAGATGCCCAGAGCTGCCCTTTTTGGCACTTGTCCAAAGTCCAGGTGCTAGTTTAATTTTAACTATAAAGCCGTCTTTTGGAATAATTACTTTTTAATCCGGAAAGAGCCAGTTTGATATAAGACCATAAGAACCTCCTGCTCAGTGTTAGCAGATCCAGAGTTCCGTTCATTTACCACTGCCATATCTCTTCAGGGAGGAGCTGACGGGGGTGGGGGGTGGGTGGGGGGGTGGGTGGGTTAGAACGGAAATTGTGATAGATTGATTGTGTCGAACTGTTTCAATATCCGCTTCAGTGAACTTAATGAACTTGATGTCTAAGGCTGGAGAGAATGAGGAGAGAAAACGTGAAGGGCCTTGTGCTGTTTGAGCTGCAGGTGGCAGAGTGACCCTTGCCAGAGCTGCCCTGTGCACAATTAAGAGTCCTCTGATTCCTGGGACAATCTCTGCTTCTCAGAAGACACAATGACTATTGTCAGGTCTCCCCTCCGTTGTCAGTTCTAAAAATGTGGTCACCTAAGAGACCCGTCAGCAACCACAGACCTTTCCTGCTTAGGAGTGGCCTGGCGCAGGCAGGCTGGTAGAGGTGTCCCCAGAGTGCCGCAAGCTACCTGGAAAGCTTTTGATTCCGTTTCTTCCCTTATGACCCCAGTCCTTTGTAATAATTACTTGTGTTTATAAAACCTTAAAGGATTTTTGATGTTTCAGACTAGAAATCAGTCTTCCTTTTTGTTGTTGAGGTGGCAAACTTTTTATTTGGCAATAAAAAAAAAAAATCAAAGCCGAGGAGAAGAAAATGAGGTGTGTGAAGGGGCCGATCTAGAAAAAGGGCTGGGTGTGCTGAGCAGACAAAGTTGGGAGAACATTACTTTATAGAAATTGTCTTTATTGTTGACTCATGCTGGCCTTGCTCGTATCCAGGGCTCTACTGGAGCACTGGGGAAGAGGGAGAGGAGGAGACCAGATAATAGGTCTGAATAACTGTTAACAATGGCAAATCTTGAATGAAAATCGGGGGTCTGGTCATCTAGTTGGAGATGAGAACCCTTCGACATCAAGGGGCAGCTTGGTGGCAAATCACATGTGTGTAATCTCAGCTCCAAAGAGGTAGAGACAATCAGATTAGGAGTTCAAAGTCATCCTTGGCTACAAAATGGGGTTTGAGATCAGCCTGGGTTACATGAGATCTTGTTTTAAAAACAAAACAAAACCAAGCAGTCCCTCCCCGACATAAGGGCAGATGCAAGAAGTCAGTGTGCACTGTTGGTCCCTAACTCTCTGAGAGGCAGCACCTGTAGCGGTGTTTGGGCACATTTGATGTCTACAACAACCCATCCATTGATCCATCTGACCTAAACTGGAACAAAGCCGAGCCTGGTGCTCTCCTTCCACTGAAAAAAGGATGAAAGCAGAGTAAGTGTTAGTTTCCCACCCAAAGAATGTTTACTATGACAATGACTTGGAAGGCAGCAGCAGGCAGTGGACCATGGAGTTCAATGAGTTTCTGTTTTGTCCTTTAGTTCCTAAGACTCCCAGATCAGACTCATTCCCCAGACATTCTCTGACACCCCTTCCACGCACACACACCTGGGCTGTGTGTCACAGGAGCCCTTTCCTCAGTCTTCCCTCCGCATCAAAGGTAGGGAGTGGGGTGGCGCTCTCTCCTGGGGGGAGCTGTCTCCCCAAGGCTATTCTTAGTGGTGGCTTGAGGAGCCCTGAAGGTGACTGCTGGGAGGGAGGACATAGATCCCAGATCCCTGTCTCATGCCACCTTGCAGAAGGGACAGATGTGTCTCATCTGGTTCAGGAGTGGGGGTCAGCAACTTTTTTTGTCATGAATTCTTAGCATGTCCTGATTGTTTTCCAAAATCTAGTACATACAAGATTAGGACTTCTCTTTATCTAGGTTCTATTCTGTTAAAAGAATTAATAGTGTGTGTGTGTGTGTGTGTGTGTGTGTGTGTGAGTGTGTGTGTTGGGCAGAGGGAAATATTCAGGAGTCGCTTTTCCCCCTTCACCGCATGGACCCTGGGGACTGAACTTACTATCGAATCAGGCCTGGTGGCAAGCACCTTTACCTATTAGACATCTTGCTAGTCCCTACAGTCTACTTTTGAAGGCACAGGGAGTCCAATGAGAACAGCAGAGTCTGAGAAAACAAAAGATTACAGGGAAAGCTTGGGTTATTGGGGCAGATGCCAGAAGTCCTGGTCTATTCAGAGCTGGTGTAGACTAAAGAGACTTTTGGGGTTATGAGAAGACTGTTTCTACATTGGACCATTGAGAAACTCCCTCTCAATGCTCTAATCCTGGAGAGAAAGGAATGGAACCAAAGGCTCAAATCAGAGTACATGTGGCTGACCTAATTATAAGGTTTCCTGGCTTTTTAATTAGTAGATATTAGTTGCATGGTGTTGGGCAGCAAGGTAGCCCATAGCCCTGAGCAGCAGCAGCGCTGTCCTGGGGCTCCGGAAAGAGCTGTCCGAGTGCTTAGCGGAGGCTCCAGCATGGTCAGAAGCGGAAGGCGGTAGTGAAGCAGCACCCAGATTTTAACTCTGGGAAAGAAAATGCAAATGAAGACCTGGAAATCCAACTGCAGCCAAGGAAGCCACAGACAAGTTGCCTCACCCACTGCTGCCTCAAGCCCCAGAGGCTGTGACAAACTCAAGTCCCATGAGTGGAACATGTGGGACAGTGCTGCTAGGGGGTGTTTCCTGCCCTAGACTCGCTGGTCAGCAAGACTCTGCATCTCTGTTCAGTTGTCACTTAGAAACTCGTTAGATCGGAGAAGCTGAAGAAAGAACTAGACAAACTCGATGCCCGAGATGAGAGTATCAGAGAGCATGTGAACTAAGAAGCTTAGCCTAGACTCACATTCTTCTCTTCTGAGAAGATGGAGGGCTGGCAGGGTACCAGAGCTGTATGAGACTCTTGGTCAGATGGAGGGAGGGAAGAAAAGGTTAAGACACGAGCAAACGTTTTCTTGTACCAAGAGGTATTTTCTCCTCCACAGACATTGGAGGTTCGGTTGTCTAGGCCAGTCAGTTACCTGGGCAGAAGAATAGGCTGAGGGAGAAGCCACAAGTAGGCTGGAGGAAGTAGTCAGGGCTGAATACCATGTGTAGGTGCTTTGATGCTGAGGTGGTTGAACTCTAGACCTCACTATAACATGTGAAGAGTCCCTCCACGTTTACAAGCTCATTAAACTACTTGTATTTGTGACTGTCTACATGTTTGCCTTAGAGAAAATACACAGAGTTCTTAAACCACACCTAGCCCTTCTCAGAGCTCTTGGCCGGCAGCCTCTTCTAATTACCCAGTGAGCGTCTCTGTCATTCACAGTCCATAGGAGACAGGCCAAGTGATTTCTGCTTTGGTGTCTTTTGCAGCATAGGATGGGGGAGTGGTTCGGGTTCAGGTGAAGTCCTGACACCAGTCTGAAGCATCAGAGAATGCCAGAGTTGGGGGAGAGCCCTCCCACCCCCCGACACACACTTCTGTGTCCTTTGATTGTACAGCCAGGAACGGGGCTTCCTTTGTCCGTCTTCCCCAACTTTATGATAACAGGCGACTGGTTACCAGAAGGCTCGTCCCCCTTCCTTCTGGACTTTTTAAGTAACTAAATGTGTGTGTGAGGATACGTGTGTGTGCACTTGTGGGCACATGTGTGTGTGAGGATACGTGTTGTGCACTTGTGGGCACGTGTGCCACAGCACAGGCCTGGAAGCCATAGGTCAGTTGTTTCCTTTTTGCAGATGGGTCCCAGGAATGATTCTGGTCGCCAGTCTTAGCAGCAAGTGCCTCTACCCACTGAACCAACTATTTGTTTATTTATATTATTCAATAAGAACAACACACATTAGTATATGTTATGAGCACATTTCTATAATATCAGTTATTTATTTAGACAGAGTCTCACTTTTTAACTTTAATTGGCCTTAAAATTCACTATGTAGTCAGGCTGACCTTCAGCTCTTCAGCTTCTGGCTCAGCCTCCCAAGTGTTGAGTGTGTGCCACCATTCCTACGTTCCTCCCTCCCTCTCTCAGTTCCTCCCTTCCTTCCACCTTCCCTCCCCCTTTCCATTCTTCCCTCTCTTCTGCATTCTTCCCTTCTTCACTTCTAATCTTCCTTCTTCCCTCCCTCCCACCTTCCTTCCTTCCTCCCTCCCTTCCTTCCTTCCTTCCTTCCTTCCTTCCTTCCTTCCTTCCTTCCTTCCTTCCTTCCTTCCTTCCTTCCTTCCTTCCTTCCTTCCTTCCTTCCTTCCTTCCTTCCTTCCTTCCTTCCTTCCTGTAGAGTCTTATGTAGTCCAGGCTGGCATGAAACTCAGTATGTAGCAAAGGATGACCTTTAACCTCTGATCCCCCAATGCTACCTCTCAAGTGCTGAGATTATAGGCTTGTACTAGTATGTAGAGGTTTATAGAGTGCTGGGATTAAACCTGGGGTTTTGTGCATGCTAGGGAAGCCCTGTGTCAACATCACCCACGGCTTGGGACTCGAGGTAGTCCTTCTGCCTTTGTGTCCCCTGTGCTGGAATTACAAGGCCTGGGCTATCATGCCCAGCCCCATCCCCTTATAATTTGGGAAAATGAAAAGACTTTTGCCTTTTTACTTCGATCCTTCCCCTTTCTTCTTATTCCCCCCTCCCTCCTTCCCTGCCTCCCTTCCCTGGATGTCTGTGAGATCACATGTGAGTCGGTGTTCATAAAGTCCTTTGGATCACTTCAAGAAGGGTGTAGCTAGGCTCATGATCATACCTGGGTCTGCTCACAGTCCCCACTAGATTTTCTATCTCCTGGCCTGGGAATGGCGCCCAAGACAAGATAGGTATGCCACCCAGTCGGTTACAATCGGTCCTGTGCCGGAGTTGGTTTTTCCTGACTTAACATCAGCAGCCTTATCTCCCGAGGGGCTAAGTGCTCCAGTGGCTCCTGTTCCTTACCATCTCTGAGGTGAGTGTACTTCCTCCCTATCTCTGCAGCTAATAATAGTGGGATCAAAAGCCTGTGTCCTCTGACGCACCTTTATGAGATGTTTTTAAAGGGGAGGCAGCAGGAAAACGGTTAACCTCTTCACCCGGCATCCTAGTGAGGCAGAAGGCCCTCTTTCCTAAACATAAAGGCAGTCACAAGCCTTGTAACCTCCATGCTACTGGGCTTTGTGGGTCAGGCGGCCTGACCACAGCAAAACAGGTTCACCATCAGAGGTGCCAACGCTTGGACAGGCACCTCTTTCTGTAGTAGCTCCCTTTGGACACTCCATTCAGCCTGTGACATGTAAAGCCTGTCAGATGCCTCCTTCACCCTCAGGGGTAGTCAAGGAGCTGCACTTAAAAAATATTTAATTTTAGTGACATGTATGGGTGTGTGTGTGTGTGAGCGCAGATCCCTGCAGAGACTAGACATGTCAGATCCCCCGGAACTGGAGCTGCAGGTGATTGTGAACCGCCCCATGTAGGTGCTAGGAATTGAACCCCGGTCCCCTGCAAGGGCAGCAGAGTCTTTTAACCACTGGATCTCGAGTCACCCCGCATACCCCTTTGTTCGCATTTCAGCACATGGGTTTACTCTAGGGCCTGGAACGTGTTAGGTGAACATTATACCAGTGAGCAGTATCCCAGACTTCTTTTTTGTTGTTATTATTACATTTAAAAATTGGGGTGGGGTGGGACTGGAGAGATGGCTCACTGGTTAAGAGCACAGCTGTTCTTCAGACGTTCTGAGTTCAGTGCCCATCTACCATATGGTGGGCTCCCAACCCTCTTTAGTGGGATCTGATGCCTTCTTCTGTCATAAAGTCATACGTGCAGATAGAGCACTTATATACATAAAATAAATATTTATAAAAAACGGGGGGTGAGGCTGGAGAATTGGCCCAGTGGTTAAGAGCATTTGTAGCTCTTATAGAGGACCCTTTGGTTCCCAGCATCCACACAATGGCTAACAGCCACCTGTAATTCCATTTCCATGGGATCCAGTGCCTACTTCTGCCTTCCTTGGCACCAAGCATGCATGTGGTGCACTTAGTCAAAACATACATATAAAAAGTAAGTAAATCTAAAAAAGTTTTTTACTGTGTGTGTGTATGTGTGTGTGTGTGTGTGTGTGACGTGTGGTCAGAGTACAGCTTATGCAGTCACCTCTCTTTCCACTGTGTAGATTCTGGGGTCGTCAGGCTCTACAGCAGGAGCTACCAAATGGGTCAAGACCCATCGAGCAATCTCACAGTGCCTCTTTCTCTCCTTTTATTTACTTACCTTCTTAAAAATGAAGATCACAATGTCTTTCCTTCTCTGTTCCATGTGGATGGGTTTGGCCTGCATGTATGTCTGTGCACCACATGTGTTCCTGGTGGCGCCTGATGAGGTCAGAAGAGGGTGTTGGCTCCTCTGAGACTCCAGTTACAGACAGCTGTGAGCCACCATGTCCTCTGGAAGAGCAGCCAGTGCTCTTCACCACTGAGCCGTCTCTCCAGTCTGATAGCTATTGTTCGAGGCAGGGTCCCTCATGCATCTCATGCTGGCCTCAAACTCAACATGGAGCCAAGGATAACTTTGAACTGAATTCCTCTGCATGTGTGTGTGTGTGTGTGTGTGTGTGTGTGTGTGTGTGTGTGTGTGTGTTTGAGAGAAAGAAAGACCCTGGGAAGTTGGTTCTCTCCTCTTATCATGTGGGTTGCAGGGAGGTAGCCTAGCTCTTCAGTCCTACTGGCAAGCACTTCTATCTGCCTGGGGCTTGAACTCTGGATCCTCCTGCCTCTACCTTGTTAGTGGTGGGACTAACGGTGTGGACTACTATACACAGCTCCCTTTTTTTCTTTTTTTGGTTTTTCTAGACAGGGTTTCTCTGTAGCTTTGGGGCCTGTCCTGGAACTAGCTCTTGTAGACCAGGCTGGCCTTGAGCTCACAGAGATCCGCCTGCCTCTGCCTGCGCCACCACCATTCAGTCCATACCCAACACTTTTTTGGGGGGGCTTGCCAATTTTCTCTGGGCGGCCTTGAACTCACTTTGTAGAACAGAAAGACTTGAACTTATGATCTTCCTGATTCAACCTCCTAAGGAGCTGAGTAGAGACTTGAAGCACCCGATCTGATATGCAGTTGGATTTTGTCTGAGACAGGTGTTGTGGCTAAGCATGGAAGAGTCACCGCACCTGTGACGGTCATTCACAGCCTTCCAGAGACAGGGTTGTGGGGAGGAGACATTCTCGGGAGACTCTGGGAACCCCAGAAGTCTGAGGGAGCTCACTCTGTCTTTTGAGAGGAGTCTGGCAGTGGTCTAAGAGAGGAGTGGGCAGTATTGAAGGCTGGGGCAGACTGTGAAGACGGTGCAGCGGCTCTGGAGCCTAGGAGGAGAGACGCCTCATGTGGGAGTCAATTAAATCACCACCATGGCATACAATATTCATTTAGGTGCCAAAAGCTGTTCTTAGGAAGATATTTGGGCTGGACCTAGTCCTATACCCCTAACACCCAGGAGGTGAAGGCAGGAAGGTCAGGACTTCAAGGCTAGCCTTAGCTGCATAGTGAGTTAAGGTTAAGGCCAGATTGGACTGCAGGAGTCACTGTCTTAACTTTTTTCTATTACATTTATTTATTTGTGTGTGTTTGTGTATGCGTGCTGGTACATGAAGGCCACAGTTTGAATATGGGAGTCAGGGGACTACTCGCGAGACACACATGAGATCTAACTCCAACCGATAGGCTCGTCTGCTATTACCTCTAAATACTGAGCCATCTGGCTGGCCCAACTCTGTCTTAAAAAGATAAAAATAAATAAATAAATGAAAAATACAAAAAAAATTGTGAGTGGCCACTCTGGAGATGGACAAGAGCATGGGAGCCAAGTGCTTGGTCACAGGGAAGCCAGCGAGCCACCCTGGACACATGCCATTTCTGGGCTTCTGCCACTGAGTACCATCCTTGGTTGAGTTTTGTTTAGAAGTTGAAGCCAGAGGTTAAGCAAGTGTCTTCTATTGCTCTCCAGTTATAATAACAATTTATTTTTAAAGACAAATTCTTATCTCACCCTGGCCTAGAACTCTCTGTTTGGATGAGAATGACTTTGAATTTCAGATCTTGTCTCTGCTTTCCCAGCGCTAACCAGATTAAAGGTGTGCATCCCCCACCTGACCTTTTCCCCCTTTGTGGAGTAATGGAGCCTCACACATGTTAGGCAGTTAGCATATAGCTAAGGTATGCTCCAGTTTATTTTTATTTTTGTGGTGCTGAGGATTGACCCTAGAACTTGTGTGTGCTAGGCCAGTGCTTACAGATCTCTAGTCCAGGCTATTGTGTGTGTGTGTAATGGCGATGGTGGGGGAAAAAATATGTTGGCAAAACTGATAACCACAGTTCCACCAAGGTGTTAGTCCAGGAAGATGAGGACCTACACCCCCACACACACACACACCATCCTTTCCATGTGGCCCTTCCTCCTTTGTGATCACCAGGAGGCACACTTGGAATGAGAATGGATCTTATCTTTCCACTTGGACACTTCCTGTGCTTCTGGAAAGCTGGACACTTGTCTTTGGGGCACGTGTCCATGCAAATGCACATGCATGAGAGGTAGAATTCTGCTCTCCTGCAGTGGTCACCGCCAGACAGTTGAACGCTCGACCCCGGCCAGAGTGAAGCCTGAGATACTGTGTGCCAGAACAACAGCTGGCAGTGCAGCATCCCTCTGTCTTCACTCCATCCTACCTGGTTTTCCTTCTTAGAACAGGAGGCAGGGAATAAGGTTGTTTCTCTAGATGCTACTTAGTATACTTAGTAGCGCAAGTGTTGTACACAGGAGTGTCCTTGGGCCCAGTGCCAGGCCAATCCCACCCAGCGTCTCTATTCCTCATTCGGGAGTGCTCTCATCAGCAGGTTGATTCAAAACTGGGAGGGGCTGGGAAACCCCTCTGGCAGGAGATTTCGAAATGAGATTTGGATTAGAAAAAACACAGTGAGTAGGGTTCTAAGGCACAAAAGAGACAGGAAGAACTCCTTCCGTCCAGGTCTCTGCACTCCGCTGGATAGCGGGGTTAAACAGGAGCGCCTGGAGCAGAGGGGCAGCAGCTGAACAGAAGAAGCCAAGCAAGCTCTTGCTGCCTGTCCCCATCCTTGACAGCAGCACCCTGTGCTGCTCCGTTCACCAGGCAAAAGCACACCTGCCACAGAGCTCGCTTTCGGTTTGTTTAGGGCATGTCAGCACCAGCAAGGGATAGATTAGACCCAGGACTCCCATGGGAGAGGCAGCAGTGGGGGAGCAGGGGAAGAGCTGGCAGGAGAAAAGTGTAGCCTCACTGTGTGAGCTGGGAAGTGGAGGGGAAGGAGGCGTGGGTACTCACAGCCTTGGCGGCCCCAGACCAAAGGGTAGCACCTCTCTCTGCTGACCACTGCACCCTGTATCACATGGTCTTTCCTGTGCTTGAACTCAGAACATCTGGCATGGCTAGGGGATGGCAGGTTGCAAGTCCCTGTGGCATGAGGAGCATGGAGGAAGATACTGGCTGGATCAAGAGGGAATTAAAAGAATTCCCAAATAGGAAAAGGTGGATGGGACATCTTTGAAAGAGCAAAAGGAAAGAGGAGTTTGAGGCTGGGTGTGGTAGCTTCTCACCTGAGCGCACTCGGGTGGCAGAGATGGGAGGACAGCCACAACCAAGTTTCTCCAAGGCCAGAGAAACTACACCAAGACAGCCTGAAAATACATACATATATACATACATACATAGTAAATAAATAAATAAATACAATTTAAGAGACGAGTGAGTTGGGGCTCGTGCTTCTCATTTAAAAGATGTGGCGTGCCACAGTTGAGTCTCCAAGCGTGGCCAGTGCTTAGTGTGTTTGTCCTAGCAAATCCATTTCAGCTGGGCCAACTGAAGACAGCCGGACTTTAGAAGCCATTCAGGACCATGCCCGTGAAAGCTGACAGTGGGGCTGCGAGAACTTGCCCAACGGCTCCAAACAAGAGGGGCTTATGATTCACTAGCATGCCTACCTGCCTCGTGCAGGGTGGGGACCCATCTAACTGGAATCACCGCCCAGCCTCTCCCAGTTTCCTTAGATGACAAGCCTTGGCATCCTTGGTCCACCCAACTCAGCCCCCAAGCATTTTGCCAAGGCATCAGTAAACAAGCATAGGTGAAGGAGGTCATAGGTCTTTGAATTTTGTGTTGTTTTTCTTCTGTGCCCAGTCCATGACTCGCCAAGATGTCTCATCAGGAACTTTAACATTCTTACCTCAAAGATTGCCAAACAGTCTTCTGAACTCAGGGCAAGCGTTTTATTTTACAACACTATGGCCCTGGAGATCCAAAAAATTTGCCTGAATTGTATATGAAAAAATGTCCCTCATTGCTAACGTCCCCAGTATTCCCAGCAGCTCCTGTAAACCTGACTTCAGCAGCTTGCTTGCCTCTCTTGCCAGACTTAAATAAAAATGGAAATCCTTAGTTGTAACATTCAACATGTGTTTTGGGGTTTGTAGTTCCAAAGCAGGGGGCTCCTTACTCCCCCCAGTTCTGCACCCAGCCACTGCAGTTTATAGATTCCGAGCAAAGCGTCTTCCTCAGTGCCAGCGGCTGACCTTGATGAAATGGTTGTAGCCCGGTGTCACCTAGTGTTTGTTTGTTTTTAAACACGGTCTCAAGGTATTCCAGGTTAGCCTTGAACTCACAATGTAGTTCCTATTGCTGTTCCTCAGGCCTCAGCCCAGGATTGTGAACCAAAACCCAACCCACCATTACTTTTGATGCTGTTGTCTTTCAGACTTGGTTCATCTTAACCTGCCTCTCCCTGAGGACGTCCTGATCCTCTCACCTCCGCCTCTCAAGTGCTGGCACACAAACTCCTATTTGTTTGGTTTTCTTTAGTTCTCCTTTTTGTTTTTCTTGGGATAATATGTCACTAGGTAGCTCAGGTTAGCCTGGAAATTGCTATGTAGCTCAGGCTGGCCTTAAACTTGTGGCAATAATTCTTCCTACCGCATCCTGGGATTACAAGACTATACCATCACGTTCATCTTGTCAACAGTTGTGATGTTCTTTTCTTATAGTAAAATGGAAAGCCAGCCATGTGGCACACACCTTTTCCAAGCACTTGGGAGGCAGAGGCAGGTGTAGTGCTGTGAGTTCAGGGCTGCCCTGGTCTACATAGAGAGTTCCAGACCAGCCAGGACTACAGAGTATGAAACTGTCTCAAAAAAAAATCTAATTTTATCTTTTTGATTATAAAGGAAGGAGAAATTTTTTAAAGACTTATTATTTAAAGCTATCTCATGAATAGCTTACTCACATTAATTTGATAGTTTTCTTACCTCTTTTTTTTTTTTTTCAAGGTAGGGTCTTATTATGTAGCCCTGGCTGGCTTGTGACTTGTCATGTAGACCAGGCTAACCTCCAACTCACACGTGTGTGTGTGTGTGTGTGTGTGTTGTGTATTTTATTTTTCTTATGGCTTTGTAACATCTCTTCCCACCCTCAGCCCTGCTAGAGGATTTTACTCAACTGCCATCTTGGTTTGTCCAAGAACTTGTCATAGTAAGACTACAAACGTTACCTGCCAAACAGATGGAACATGTGTGGTGGCTCATACCCGATCTGACCCCGGGCTCCAGGAATAACAAACTAACAGACAGCAGAAATATGCCTAGTGTTGAAGTACTTGGAGGACAGGCAGACATCTCTATGAGTTCAAGGTCAGCCTATTCTACACAATCAAGTTCCAGGCCAACCAGGACTACGTAGTGAGATCCTGTCTCAAAAACAAAACAAACCAAAAGAGAAAAAGGTGCATGCCAGAGATACATGTTGCTGCCATATTCTAGGCCTATCCACCACATGCTGATTCTAACAGGAATCAGCTCTAAAAGCTCTTTCAGGGAGGGTGGAAGTGTAGGGGTATTATGTTTTTATGGAAATGAAACAGAGACCCCATGTCCGCTGGTCCCTCTTGCTTCTAGGAAGGCCCTAAGTGGCAGTGTTGTGCAGGCACTGGCTGGGGTGGCCAGCTTGCCCTCTTCCTCCCAGTCACGAGTCACGGGGAGGCCTGGTCCTTTGCTCTGCTATTACCGCTGGCAGATTGTTTGTGCCGTTGGCAGAAGGGACTCAAGTCTTTCCAGTTCTCCTGGTCTCTTCCAGCGACTCATCCATCCGCTGCTGCGCGTAGGGAGGGGAAGGCGCCTCAGCCTGTTACCTAGAGTCCCCCCATAAGCGGAGGAGGCAAGGAGAGGGCCAGGCTCGAGCCGGCTGGACTGGCTGAGCTGAGGAAGTGAGCATGGGCTGAGTTTCTTACATGGTTGTGGAAAGTGCGCTGGAGGGAGGTGGTCAGGGTATGTTGGGGGCGGATGCTGGGAGTTCACCCGAGCCCTGAGCCCCGATAGGGAACATTCTGACCTACTCTGCAGCTCCCAAGCACCTTCCCTCTGCTGTCCCCTCCTGTCGCTTAGAGGGGCAGACCAGCAGCAGCCCTGCCACTGTCACCAGGACTTTGGGTTTCCCTTGGAAGTTGGTTTCACGTCCGCACACCTCCAGGGAAGCCAGTGCCCTAGAGAGAGCACACAATGCATGGGGCTTGGCAGGTCCATCTCTCTGTGTCTGTGAAGTGACAGTACCAGCTCTTCAGAGTAGAAGGGCTCGGGAGATGCCAGGTGGTAACACAGGCGACGGCGGGAGGCGTGGTTAGCGTGGATGCTGGGCCTTCTGTCCCTTCCTTATTCTTTTCTTCAGTGTCCACACGGAGTGGTGCCAGGGAGCTTGAGAAATGTCTGCTTGAGGCCAGTGTCCATGGAGGACTGGATGGCATCCCTGGACCTCAGTGCACCTGCTGTCTTCTCACCACGGGTGTGTCCACCCTTCTGTGGCTGTGAACTTCCAGAGGGGTGCTCTCGTTCATCTTTGGACCCCCATAGCTGTCACACCACACCTGATGTGGTGCTTGGTGGCCACAGAACCATCAAAAGGAAATCAAAAGAACCTCTGATTTCAGAAACTGAGAAGTTTCAGAGACAATAGCCAAACTTTGGAGTGCGGCAGACCCAACTCAGATGGTGGCTCATCACTCACGAGTGTGACCTAGAGCAAGATGGTTCATCTCCCTGAGCCTCAGTTGTCTGGCCCAAAATAGACACACTAATAACTACCTCTGCAGGTTGTTGTGGGGATTAGAGATGACGTCAGAGACAAACCCCAACACGCCATAGCCAGCGCATAGTAGGAGCTCGGTAAACGGAAGCAGTGACTACCTGTGGCACAGGATTGTTTGTTCTGCGCTCTCAACCAGTGACACATACACAGCGCTTAGGGCCCCAGGGACTTTTCTTGCTTTGCTTTTCACATGAGTGTGGGGTCTCGCCATGGTTTGTTCTGCAGTGACAATATCAGCATCTTGACTTTGTAGCCTCACCCGCCGACTGCTGTGGGCAGCTGCTGCCTGGACTTCTTGTCTGTGGATGATGGGGCTGGGGTAGAGATGGGAAGGGCCATGTCCTGTCAGCTCAGGTCAGCGGCTGGAAGTGAAACAGATGATGACACGGTGACCCAGTCACCGCCACTCACAGCTCTGGCCACCTTTAACATTCCAACATTCCTGCTGACGTTTGAGACAGGGTCTTGTTGTGTTTTAAAAGTTTGGCTTGGATAGGAATGAATGCAATCATTTTATAGAAGTCCCTCCATGGGTTTACAGTCCATGGTTTCAGGTCCCAGGTTCACTACAGTTAAAAGAATTCATGGAAAATGATGTATCTTGAGATGAGAAGGAGGAGAGAGAGAAGAGGGAGGAGAACAAGCACATGTCCATACAACTCTGTAGATCAGCAGAGACAACTGGTAACAAACACTGTGACCCCAAAGAAAGATAGGACGATCCAATTTGTTATGTTTTTAAAACTACATTTATTTATTTGTGTATGCATGGAGGTCAGAGGACACCTCACAAGAGCCAGTTCCCTCCTTTCTCTGTATTTGTCCTAGGGATTGAACTCAGGTGGTCAGGTTTGGTGGCAAGTGCCTCTCCACATTGAGCCATCTTCCTGGCTCAGGAGATGCAGTCTGTAACGTGCCTGCCTTCTCCAGCCTGGATCTCTATTCTCCATGAATCCTCTGCTATTGGTTCTGCTGTGGCCCCCTTATGCCTCCAGCCTGGTGTCTGCGGGGGGGGGGGGGGGGGGGGGGGGGGGGGGGGGGGGGGGGGGGGGGGATTGGAGGGGGAAGAGTGGAAGACATTGGTGCATCAGAAGAAGCCAACATGGCCCTTCCTGCCTGTCAGCCTGGGCAAGAGAACAGCTGTCCAAACAGGATCCAGTAACTTAGGGAGGGGCTGGCAGGGGTGGGAAGGAAGCATGTTGGTTTTGGACAAGAGAATGGGACAGCTTAGGCTGGGTGTCTGCCACCACCTGAGAGAGTAGACCCAGAGGATGGGTCATAGAACCCATTCCCACAGGAAGTCAGGCCCTCACCACCCCAGCCACAGCCGGGCACAACATCCCCACTGATCCCACACTTGCCTTCTCATTTTGTCCATTCACCACCATTTCCTCCCAGGTCCGCCTTTTTAGGGATGGCTATTGTATCTGGAAGTCATGGCCACAGTACTTTTACCTGGTCCCATAGGATTGTGGGTGAAGGAGCCTTGGAGATTACTTTTGCCCTGCCTGTAATCCCTGGAACGGGGCCCTGTAGCCATTCCTGACCACGGCTCCCCAGGCTTTCTCAGCCAACACTCCCATGGCCAGGCCAGGCCAGGGCTGGAAGGCTAAGTTCTTTAATGTTGGCACCCATCTAGCTCTGGTATCTCACTGGTCCAGGCTCTGTGGTAGGAACCAGCTGAAGAGACTTTACCTCCTTGGGCTGACAAGCTGGTTCAGAGAAGAAAGGTTTTGTCACCAAGTCTGAATACTGAGTTTGATTCCCATGACCTATGGCATGGTAGAAAGGAATGGCTGGCTCCTGAAAGTTGTCTTTGGGGCTCTGTGTACTGCCTGTGCACATGCATACATATGCACACAAATAAGTAGGTAAAATATAATAAAAAGCTGGGAGTCGTGGTACATGCCTTTAGTCCCAGCACTTGGGGGGCAGAGGGAGACGGGTCTCTGTGAGTTTAAGGCCAGCCTGGTCTACAGAGTGAGTTCCAGGCCAGTCAGAGATGCATAGACTCTGTCTCAAAACAACTAATAATAATAATAATAATTTTTAAAGAGACGTTCTTTCCTCCTAGTGACATGACGTTTTCCTAGCCTGCCTCTCCTCAAGGGCCTTTTCCCCAGCGTTAGGCAGCCTCCTCTCCGCTGTGATTTGTCAGGATCCTTTCTTCAGAGGGTCCCTGAAGCAAGGCCTCAGACTCTTCTGAGCAGAAAGGGACTTTCGAACTTTGTAGATGAGGAAACTGAGTGGCTGCCTAAGGTCTCACAGAGTGGAGAGGGCTGAACCTGCCCTGCCTCTCGATTAAGGCCCAGGAGGCATTCAGAGTTGTGGCAGCAATACTTCCTCTTGCTTTGTTTATTTATTTTCTCAGAGTTAAGCACAGCCTTCCAACTGAGCCACACTTTCTAGTCTTTTCTTTCCTTTCAGTGAGTTCACGAGCATTCACATAGCCCTGCTAACTTGGCAATGGCCCTTAGACCCTGAAGTCATGACCTCCCTTCATACCAAAGCCTTGAATTTATCTCCTGCTCTCTAACCCTGCTGACCAGGCCAGCCTCCAATTCCAAATCCTCCTGCTTCAGCCTCCAAATGGTGGGATTATGGGTGTGTGACCCTATAACCAGTGGAGACCACATCTTTTGTTGTTGTTGTTTTTGTTTGTTTGTTTTTCAAGACTGGGTTTCTCAGTAGCTATGGAGCCTGTTCTGGAACTTGTTCTATAGACCATGCTGGCCTGGAACACAAGAGATCTGCCTGCCTCTGCCTCCCCAGTGCTGGGATTAAATACATGTGCCACCACCGCCAGGTGAGACCACAGTTCTGAGGTTGCATTGTCTGTTTTTTATGGGGAGCCCACATCTTATTAACCTATTGAATGTTGCCTCATTTGCACCATCATTTGCACCATCACTTACACCACTGTGCAGTTCTCTGCCAGCAGTCTGTAGAGACTTCTTGGCACAGGCAGGGTTGGGCTGGGTGACGCTAATCTTACCCTACTCCAGGCCGCGAGATTCCCCTTTACTGGGCTTGAGAACAATGACAGAATCTACCTGAGGCTACCTACAGAGTCAGGTGAGGTCATCTGTGTAAAGCACTTCCTGTGCTGGGACCCAGTGCTGTGTGGTCTCCTGGATTCTTTCATCCCATCTTTGGGGATATGTGGTTCCTTTCCCTTTGGTACCACCCTGACAAGCAGTTGGGAAGGGGCTAGGATAAATGCCCCCAGTGTTCATCCAGAGCTAGAGACCCCAAGCCCATGCAGACCCTCAGTGGGATACCTGAGCATTAGGCAGATGAAGAAACCCCAAGAGAGGCCCCTACTGCCATCCCCTAGATCAGAACAAGCTGCACTGGGGTCAGAGATACATACTGACCACCGTAGACCTAGCTTCGTCCTGCTGGATTCCTTTTTATTATTGTTATTATGACACTGGGCCTCACATCACCATCCAGCTTCAGCGTCTGATACACCTGTGTTGTTGTTTTGTTGCTGCTGCTGCTGTTGTCTGAACTCCTAAGAGATTACAGGTATCACAGCTCCCAGCTCAGGATAGGGCAGGCTCTCACTATGCAGCCCTAGCTGGCCTAGAACTCCATCTGTAGATCAGGCTAGCCTCAAGATCCAACTGCCTCTCCATCTCCTGAATGCTGGGGTTAAAGGGCTTGTCGCCAAACCCAGCTTAGGTCAGGGTCTTGTTTTGACATAAACCTAGGTGACTGAGAAAAGGCTTGGCAAAACACAGCAATTGTTTTAATGAATTTCTCTGCATGGAGGAAAAAGAGGTCCAAGAGGAAAACACAAACAAACCCCCAGAAATCCAGAAAATATTAGTTCTCTGACTTACTAGTTGAATAGGTTATAAAACAAGACAATGACACTAGCTTACGGTGGCCTTGGACTGGCAATGAACTTAAGGATACAGAGATGTAAACACAGTGCTTCCTGACATGGGATTCTCACACTCGAGAACGTAGGAGGATAAGCAGCCCAGACACACCAAGGAAAAATAAAGCGAGTCTGTATCAATCTCTACTACGTCCAGAGATAGTCTCAGAAGATTCTGTCCTCCGAGGCTGGGGCAGATCCTGGGTTCGAGCACACACTGCACAGAGGAGGCAGGGAGGTTGTACTGTGTTTGGCGTTCGGGGGCTTCCCAGCCTGTCATGTTCTGGGCCTGTCTTGTGCGTCTGTCTCTCATTCTCTGCAGGTTGCCTGTAACTCCTTGGACCCATAAAACACATACCCCTTTGACCTACAACCCTTTTCTGGTCTCAACAGGACACCCAAACACACCAGCGGACGAAGACCCACTCCCCCAGGAGCCACTCAGTCCAAAGGCATTTGGGAAACAAGACAACAGAGACATTTTATTAACTATCCACCCGGCTCCCTCTCAAAGTTTCTGGTATGTGGATTATTATTCTGTCTCAAATTTTGTTGCTGCTGAAGAATTTTTGACTTAGCCAGGAAAAAAAACCAGAATGATGGCCTGTTGCTGCCTTTGTCTTAGTACTTCAGATGGTGGACTTGGACTTGGTGTCAAAAAAATCACTAGCGCATCTGGCCGAAAAGTGTCAGTAGGACCCGCCCCCAGCTGTAGCCACACCCAACAGTCAGCTATCAGCAGGCTTACCAGGAAAACTGGGGCCTGGAGAAGGATGTGGAAGGAGGTGATGCTAGGGAGGGAAGAGAAGAGAGGTGAGGCACTGTCCATGGGCAGGGCAGGAGGAAGGTCTTTAATGGAACATCTCAGAGAACAGGGAGGGTCTGCATCACCACCCCCAGATCCTAGGCACAGAGGAGGTTTGAAATGTCCATGATAAATAGAACCAATGGGGTTGGAGAAAAAGCCAGCTCCATCCCCTTTAAAAACAGTCTTACTGTGGGCACCAAAAATATATTAATATCTGTACATTTCTCATCTTTAAAAAAAAAGGCAATAAAACCTCCTTGGCACCTTGTAGTTGGCTTGTTAAGAATGAGGTGATATGGAAGGCCATGAGTGCACATTCAGACGTGACTAAGTCACACATAAAGCCGTGTGACACACACGCAAGCACACACATGGCTGTACACATGTGGGGCTCTGATGAAAAGGCAGAGCCCTTGGAACCCTGAGAATTAGCCCTGCAGGCATGTGAGCCGCCGCCAGCCCCACCGCCGCCCTAGTTCGTGGGGATGCTCTTTGCTGGAGTCGGCTCTGCAGTCCACGGGGATCCATTGCCCGGCCTGTACTCCAGCTCGCCTCTCAACACATCTCCAGCGTCCTGCCACAAGGAAGCAAGGCCTGGCTCTGTAAGCAGCTGTCTCTAATCACTTGGCCTTGTGCTCGCTCAGACACAGGCACCCATCGTCCCGGGCTCAGAAGGACCCTGCCTGTAAGACAGACTTCCCAAAGTGAGCACAAGACAGTGCCTAACCGCGCAGGTGTGCCTGGCATGAGGCACTAGGGCTCTGGTCCTGATCCCTGGTGTTCTGGCAAGAGGCTGCAGGAAGGTGAACCCACTAGACAGCGGGGAGGGAACCCCCGTCCTTCCTGCAGGCCTGTGTTGCTCAGAGGTGGGGGCTGCCCTGCAGCAGGGAAGTGACAGTGTTCTGCAGGGCCACAGCTACTTTCTTGGAGGTCTTGCGTAGCAGTGGGCTGTCGGGGTGGTTCTCCTTGAGGTGCAGGACGTGACCCTCCTGACTCTCAGAGGTGCAGCCGCACTCCTCACACACGTACAGCTTGGCCCGGCGCTCCTTGTACGCGTACTTCTGCTGCACACCGTGGATCTTCTTGAGGTGGGACTCCAGAGAGCAGCGCTGGGTGAAGGCCTTGTCACACAGGCTGCACTTGTAGGGCCGCACACCTGTGGACAACAGGGGGCGGCATCAGGACCTGACAGGGACTGTGGAGCCTGTCCGAAGCCTCCATACACACAGAGGTCAGGACACCTGAGTGCCAAGTAACCAGGTGACTTGGGAATCAAGTCCTTGTCTATGAATTCAGGATGCTGCCCTAAGCTTCAGGATGTGCCTCCCAGGTCCCAGGCAGGTCGGAGGCATGCCCTCTGGACAGACTTCACTTACCAGTGTGGGTTCGGACATGTCTCTTAAGGTCAAAGGTGTCATTGAAGCCCTTTCCACAGTATGTGCAGAGATGCCTCTTGACATCGTTGTGACATTTCATGTGTCTGTTCAGCATGCGCTGGTAGGTGAAGGCCTTCTGGCAGATGTGACAGGTAAAAAGGTCCCCATTTGGACTGTCCCCCAAGGTTACCTGTGGGCGAGGATGGTATTTGTGGCAGATATCTAGAAATCAGCGCTATAGGCTGGCAGATATGCCAGCCCCCTTCCATCCCTACAACACTCTCAAGAAAAGCAGGCCCACCCTCCAGAGCCAATAACCTGTGATGTGACATCTGCTAAGAGGAGATGCAAAGAACCTCTGGGTATTGGCCCAGCTTCCTGTTGGGTCCCCTTTTGAAGCTGTCACCTTGAACTTCCCATCCTCCTGACTTTATCTCCCAAGTGCCGGGGTTACAGGAGTGTGCCATTATGCCTGGTCGCGAGGGGCTGAGGGTGGAACTCAGGGTTTTGTTAACACAAGGCAAGTCCTCTGCCCACTGAGCTAAATCTCAAGCCTTAGAAATAGTTTTCTATCTTTGTATAAAAACTTATTTTATGTCTATGGGTGTTTTCCCTGCATGTATATGTCATGCCTGTGCGCCACATGCTTGCCAGTGCCCATGGAGGCCAGAAGTCTTATCCCTTGGAACTGGAGTTACAGACAGCTGTGAGGGGTGCTGTGGGTGCTAGGAATTGAACCCAGGTCCTCTAGAGAGGGCTGGAAGACTAATGAGCCATTTCTACTGCTCCATCATTTTCTTTATTAATTATGGAAAATTTCAAATTTATGCAATGGCAGAAAGACTAATGTCATGATTCCTTGTCCATTACCCGGTGCAGGTCTTCTTACTCAATCTCTATTACCCTCCTGCTCCTTGTCTGGGTCATGTGACACACCCTGGTGCCACCACCAGACACTGTTTAGAGCGGCTGTGACAGCATTCTGGGTGTGACCACAAAGGTGTGGCTGAGCGGCCAGGTCTCTTCCTCGACTCTGTTCACAGTGACTGGGCTCTGTCAGGGGCCTGCCACTAGCCATTCCTCCTGAGATCCTGGACATCTGTCATACCACACTTCCATTGGCACCCCTCCCTTTATCCTGCTTTTGGTACTTGGAGAATTCCCTGTCTCTTGCCAATTAAGATCCTTTGAGCCAGGCAGTGGTGGCGCACGCCTTTAATCCCAGCACTT
Source organism: Alexandromys fortis (assembly GCF_014885135.2). NCBI lineage: Eukaryota > Metazoa > Chordata > Mammalia > Rodentia > Cricetidae > Alexandromys > Alexandromys fortis. The sequence continues at coordinate 15,678,193 of NW_026067909.1, forward strand.
GGGAGGCAAAGGCAGGAGGATCTCTGTGAATTCGAGGTCAGCCTGGCCTACAGAATGAGTTCCAGGACCTATGTCCTATCTCCTATGTTGTCCTGTCCTGTGTTCTGCTCTCCCTCCCTATAGGGATCTGAAGGGTAGAGGAAGGCCTGGCAAGGAGATTGAGCCCTAGTGACTGACCAACGCAGCCTCTTTGCCGCTATCCCCCAGTTATCCACCCCTGGCCTTTGCAGGTAGGAAGAGAAGGGACAGAAATGTCCTTCCAGCCATAGCTAGTCTTTTGACATGAGGGATGCCCCAGAAGAACACCTTTCTGCTAGATCTCCGCTGGCAGGTGCTCCCAGGCCTTGGGGCTTTGGGGAGTGTCCACCCAGCCCGGGCAGCCGGCTGCTTCCTCTCCTCTGTGACAAGCCATCTGTACTGCCTCATGTAGTGCTACAGAACAGGAGAGAAGGTGGGGTGTGCGCTGCCCCTGCCCCGTGCACACCCTGCTCACTGCCATATACTTAAGGAACAGCAAACTACCCCACTGACCCAGACCTCTTGCTCCCTGCCGCCCATATTGGACTCTACAGATGCAGTTGGGCCTGGCTCCAGCTTCTTTACCTTGAGACCTGGTGTAAACGCGCGGCTCTTCTTTAGCTCTCCTGGCTTTGAGGCCAGAAATGAGAGAGATCACTTGCTGATACAGACTCCAAAGGGTTGGATGACCTGACTTCCTATCTGTTTCTTTCCTCTGTGTGCTCCAACTAAGTGAGTCTCTGTAAAGTCACAGTCCACGACTTGGATTGGTCCCCTGTGTCATAGCTGTGCCCCTAATCTGTGGGTTAGACATGGCCTCTACACATGCCCCTGGACCTTGAGAAAGAATGAAAATTATTACCTTCATCTTGGTTCGTAGGAAACCCTGGTCTCTGCTCTGGGAATCTGTCAGATGGTTCACATCTTCGGGGGGTAGCTGGGCCACCACACAGGGTCCTGGGGCCACACTATAGCTGGAGTCCCGAAGGCTCATGTCCAAAGCCAGAGGGCAAGAAGGGGGTTCGGCCACAGATGGCTCTGGTTCCCGGTAGGGCGGGGGTGGACAGAAGCCCAGGCTGACTGGAAAGAGAGAACAGCCAGATGAGGGTGGGCGGAAAAGACCCATCAGAGTTCCAGGAAGATTCCCGAGCAAGAAGAAGACTAGAATCTGCAGCCTCCCTTCCTCCCGCTGCAGGCATGTGGCAGAGCAGGGCAGGCCCCTGGGCCTCAGATGCTGCACCTCCCTCCTGCCCCATTCAGGTGATTACAGGTGACGCCAGCCAAGAGCCACGGCCCCTGGAGTAGCTTCTCTTAGCGGAACTGGGAGGACTGAACTGCCCCGCCAATTATGCTGCCAAGTGTCTGCCTGCCACACCTGGGCCAGTCACTCTGGATTCCAGCATGCCCTTACTCCTCTGGGGACAAAGGGCACCACTGGAGGCCTTGGCAGGAAAGGCTCCTTCAGACTCATTCAAGCCCAGATGGTTCCTGGCCAACTGGACCCTTCTGGGGCTCTTCTACAGGCAGACCTTTGGGGTTTGGGTGGTCCTAGCCTTTCCTCCCTGACCTGGCCAATCCCTGCTACTGTAGCCCATCAGGATCCTGGGCTCAGACTGGGCACAGCTCTGTCAGCAAAGAGGCCAGGTGGGTGGAGAGGGAGGAGGCCAGGGAGCAGCAGGTGGATGCTCGTAACAGTCTCTGGGCGCCCTGCCCAGCGCTTACACAACCCTGCTCCACTGCAGGACCGCTCACTGTGGCAGTCAGGCTGGGCGCCCTCCGGCACTGCAGTGGCATCACCGATACCTGGCAGCCCTTTGACAAGGCCGCTCCTCTCAACAAACACCATGAACTCAACGGGCCAGGCCTTCCAGGCTGAGCTGGGACCCTGAACCCCAGTCCTTACAGGACAAAGAAACACGGGTAGCAAGTCTTAAGGCCCGCAGAGCTGGGACAAAAAGTATAATTTTCCAATTAGTCAGTACAACCTAAGCTCTGTACTTAAAAAGCTATAAATTAGGAAGTTTCCTAGTTTCAGAAGGAAAAAAACCTCAGGAGGGGGGCCTTGTACAGAAAGGATGAATGAATAGGATTTCGGAGCCTCGAGCTACGCCCTCTGAATACTGTATTCCAAGCAAGAGATGTCAATGTAGGGCAAGGACCCAGGCTATTACCCTCACCTCTTCTGGGGGACCGCCAAGGTTGTGGGGGAAGGAAAATATAAAAGTACCTGAGTTTCGGGAGAGGCCCAGTTCTCGCCCCCTCAAAACACAACAAAGTCTCACAGAGGGAGAATGCGCCTGCCTGCCGCCCAGAACCCGTTCTTCTGGCGCTGGCGTCCGTCTGTCCAGGGGGTGGGGGACCTTTAATGAACCATCTCATTCCAGGAGTTGATTCACTAGCGCCTGGCCCCGGCCTGGCACCTGAGCTGGCATACCACCTCTCTCTGAGCCATGCTGACTGGTGTCGGGCTCAGAGACCAGTCTCCTGTAGTGGGGCCTGTGTAACACCCAGGCCTAGGACCAGGAGAGTGGGGTCAGAGTAGTGGCGACTCTGGTGCCCACTCACCAGACAGGCCTTGGCTGAAAGTCCAAAACTAGAGGACAATTTTCACTTCTCAGCCCAAGTAGAGGAAAATGTCACCACCACTATCCTCATCCTGTCACTTGGGCTGGTGTGAGGGAGACTTCTGAGAGACAGCCGGCCACATGGCCTGGGTAGAGGATCAGCCTGTGAGGTGAGCTGTCACACTTGGCTCCTTGGCCCTATGGAGGAAAGGCTGGGCTAGGAGTCTGCGGCCTGCCGTCTGCTGTAGAGGACCAGCCTGGCTTCTCTCTCCTCCTACACAGACCCGGGGAGGTTGCTAAGGACAGCAGACAGGACAGAGCTGGCTCAATGGGCACTCCACACTGTCTCTACCCGAGCAAAGGGCCAATACAACTGCCAGGGTGGGGATGTTTACCTCAGTTTACCCACCCCACCAAACCTGTCTTCCTGCCACCCCCACAAGAGTGTCTCTACAGGGCTGCACGCACAGGGAGTAGCCACTGGCATCCTCTCCACCTATCCCGAGTGCCACTGAATGGCAGGAGGCAGAACTGGTTGTGCCTTGCTGGTGCTCCTCTCTGTCCCTCTAATTAGATGTTTCCTGCAAGGCAGTGGCCATGGTGGCTACTCATTGCCCCCGCCCACAGCCACCGAGTGTGGCAAGGCCAGTCTGGCTAGCCCTCTCCCTCCTCCCTCAGGGACTGGTAAGTTCTCTCCTGTTGCCTTTACCTGGGCGATGCTACAGAGCTGGCCTGGAGCAGCAGACCAGATTTGAAATGGCCTTACCCTCCTCAGGCCTCCTTTCTTTCAGTCACTGGCCCAAATACCAGGCAGACTGCCAGGTCCTAGCCCATAAAAAGGCCTCAAGACAGGGCTGCACATAGGCCTGACCCTCAGCTTTCTGGGGAAAGCCTGGGCTTCCGGCTCCCCAGCTGACCTGACAAGTGCTGGTGAGCGAGCGTGAGTGTGCACACCCAGGCTGGCTTTAGGCTGCCTTGTACACTGATCTGGAAGGGTTGGGTCCCTTGTGTTCAGCTCTCTCAGTCCTGTGCGTTAGCCAGCCATCACCTGAAAGGGGCAGCGGCAGCCAGTGGGCAGGCGCTGCCGTGCCAGAGCGCAACAGGCCTGTCTCTTCGCCTTTTGTTGCCCTTCCGCTGGATACAGTGTTCTCAAGGCAGAAGCCGCTTCCTTTCCCAGCTGCTTTCCTTTCATGCAGCGTCTGTGCTGAAGTTAGACTCAACTCTCAGCCTTCGTGCCAGGGGGCCGGGCCCTGAATGGACGAGGAGCCTACTGGCTGTGTGTGGCATCCTTTACCCTGTCACCCGCACAGACTGGGGGCCACCTGCCTCTCATGTGCTGTGCGCTGAAAATGAACGACGACACAAATATCCACAGTGGCTGAGCTGTGCTCCCTCCTCTCCTCCCCAAACCTGGAGCACTGTCTCCACCATCTTTTCTGGGACAGCACAGCAGCATCTGCCTTAGGACCTCCAAGCTTGGGTACAGAGCAGCTTGAGCGACAGTGTCTCTCATACGACAGTTGCATTTCCAGCTGCTCTTCTATGCGTGTCCTGCCCAGGGCACTCAGCAGTCACTAGAATGCTCACGAAAGCTCAGCCTTCCCACACATGCTACATGAACTGGGGGTGGGGGACACAGCTGACGTTACAGCCAATCCTACTCAGCCTGGCAAGAACAGTCAGAGTCAGGCAGATCTCTAAGTTCAAGGCCAGCCTGGTCTACAAAGTGAGTTCCAAGACAGCCAGGCAGGGCAACATAGAGAAACCCTGTTTCAAACAACAACAAAAGCTGGTCAAGTTCCCCACTGTCTAGAGCAGTGTCAGGCTGGGCTGTGTTGTCTGGAGGAATACCACACTCCTGCACTTCAGCCTCCTTGATCCGGGTCTTCAGTTTCTTTGAGACAAGGTCTCAGACCCCCCCCCCCAATCTGAGGCTGACCTTGAACTCCAGATCTTCCTGCTTGCCACGTCCAAGTGCTGAGATTATAGGTGTGCCCTGGATGTAGCCTCCAAGCTTTGGACTTGTGCTGCCAGAACAGACCAGCCAGCCAGAATATTGCCCGGGGGGGGGGGAGTTTGGACATGGGGGGCCTCAGAGCCTAGAAGAGGCTCCTGGAATTCTCCTGGAGTTCCAGTTTTCTGGCTCAGTCTGTCCCCAGGTCCCTTCCCGACAATTGCTTCTTCACTCAGCAAGGACAAGCTGTAGAGAAACTGTCCCACTACAGCGCCTTCAGCCCTTCCACAGTGCAGGACTGGAATTTACCCCCCGGCCAAGGGTACCTGCCTCAGCCTACAAACAAAACAAAATATCCCTCCCTGTCGCCACAGAGTAAACATATTACCAACAGACTCTGGTACCAAGAGAGATGGTGGATGGAGAGAGGAGCCGAGTGAACCCCTAACCTGAGCTGTCTTCAATAGGGAATGGGGTCATTTCCTCACTTGCCTGTCTTCCATTGTAGGCTCCCAGCTCTCAGCTGTGCCCTCAGCAAAGGTGAAGGAGTGACCGCCCTGGGAGAAGACCCTCTGGAAGCTTGTGTAGGGAGCAAGCTGACGTGATTGTGAAGGGCAATCCCAGCTCAGGCCCAGCAACACACCATCCTCTGTGTGTGGTCAACCTTCTCCTCCAGGTAGTCTCCTGAAACTTTGAGGGTCTCAGGGATCCTTGGCGGGAAGGTCAGAACGTACACGCTCCCATGTTCCCCAGTCTTCCCACTGGGGATGGGGTCATTGCTTAGCTGGTCAAAATGTGCCCCAAGAATCTGTGAGGTAGGGTGACAGAAACGTGCCTAGCCGGCTCCTGGGGTCATGGCTGGCTGGTGATGGAATGGCTCAGCCAGGAGACAGAACCCACCCCATGCACTCCAGTCATCTGAGGCACCCAAGCATGGACTGAGGCCGCTCCCTTTTCATTTCCAAATCTGTGGGAAAACTGTGGCTCCTGTGGACCACCTAATTTAGAGGAAGAAAATTGAGTCCGTAACTTCTACCCACAGGTCTTTCTCTTCACTCAACCAACGAGAGGAAATTCTTCTAAGAGCGTATTTCCCAGCCTGGGCAATCCTGAGAGGGAGCGACTACCTGCACTGCAGGGCTCCTCATCAGGACAGCTGTAGTAGGTGGCAGCGACCACCCAGAGGCCGCCTATCTCCTCGACGGGACAGGCTGCAAGGCCAGGTCTGTGGTCTTTGTGTCCCTCAGATCTGTGCTAACCCCAGGAAGTCTGAATGATTTGAACAAACGGAGTATCTTTGTCCTTTGTGAAAGTCAACATATGATCTGTTACTGATTGGATGTGAAATAAAACTAAAAATAACAGCCCTCTGAGCCTGGCTCAGACACCGCTCACCTTTAGCACAGTCCAAGTTCAGTTTATCAGATCCCAAGGAGCAGCTAAGCAGCAAGTCAAACACAGATTGGGGAGGAGGCTGTAGCAAGGAAGGGGCTGTGTCCCTCATTGGCCTTCTGGAGGTGGAGCGCTGGACAATTGGCCAAAACACTTAGCCAAGCAGAAATCACAAAATCCCAAGCCCATACCTCAGGTGAGGAGGCACCCTTCCCTTTTTGCCTCCTATTTTCTCACACTGGGGAATTCTAGGACCTTCTGGCCATTGCCTTGTTTAAGAAGCCTTCAGAACAGCCTTACGACCCCTTGAAATAAAGTCAAGTTGTAAAACATCCTACCACCACTGGATCCTGGCAGGACTCACACAAAACACTCACATCCAAGACACTAACAGCTTATTCAAGAGGGAAACTGAGGCAAGAGCCCACACAGGGTCCTCACTCACCATCCCCATTCCCCCACTTTCTTAAAAGCCTGGGTGGTGCCAGAGAGCCTGCAGATCAAGGGTCAAAGTCGGTTGGTTAATTACCACCTCCCCCCCCACCCCCGCTTGGAGGCGCAGGGCAGTACACTCCTGCCCTACCCCCAAGCCGGGGAGGGGGAGTTGAGAAAGCGCTTGCCTCCCGATCTAGGGATCCAGGGTTTTTGTATCGGGAGCAGAAGTGTCCTAGGGCTCTGGAGGAAGATGCTGCCGGAGGAAGAGACAACTCCGGTTACTAATTCGAAGATGACGCGCAGGCTGTCAAGGCGTCTTCCCTAAATAAACTAGTACACCAGCTTCCTGGAGTGTGTACCTTAGGTGTGGAGTGGGCTCCAGAACTCTCTTTTGCTTAGTGTCCTCTGCAAGGGTGAACAGAGGTGGGACCCAACACCACCTTGTCTCAAGGGCAAGCAAGGTGTATCAGGTGTATTTCTCAGCAACTCCTGGACCATCAGGCTGGAGACCAGGGAAACTCGGAGGCCCTGAACCTCGGCTCTCTTATCTTAAGCGAGCAATGTTGTGGGGGCGACTAAAGCTCCAAGTTTTCCTTTACAATGTAGCCCAAGTCTTAGCGGAAACTCCAGCTCCTTTCCAGTCCCCCGCCCTCCCCACCAAAGTGGCATCGCTTCAGTGATCCTCAACTGCCTCATAAAAGAAAGTCCAGGTTTTCTGGATTTACGATGCGAGAGCCCGGGGTGGGGGTTGGGGGGCGTCCCCTGAGCCGTGACACACCCCGCTGCATCCCCGGCGGCGCGGGCCTGCGATCCCTAGTCTGGGACATCGGCCGAGCCTCGGCTTGGAGCCCCATCCGCCTCACTGTGCTCCTCCCTCGCCGGGGGTCGGTCTGCGGCGGGAATCCGCGTCCCCACGCGCACTGACCGGCGCCGACCGCTTGTCCGTGCGCCCCGCCCTCCCGGCGCCAGGAGCCCGCGATGCCTCACCTGGCACGTAGATCTCGCCGCGCTCCTCGTCTGGGAGTTCGCTCCAGTTCCTCTTGCACGTGGAAATGCATGGCTTCTTCACCAGGAATGCGCGGGGCATCTTCGATCCCTCCTGGACCGGCGCGGTTCGTTCCCGTAAGTCGAGTCCGGGTGGTCGTCCAACCTTTTCGGGGCTGAGGGACAGTTCAAGAAAGGAGTCGCCGAGGCGTGCCCACGTTCTGAGGGAAGAGAGTACCAGGGTCCGCGCGTGGAGCGTCCAACTCCGCCGAAGGTCGCCGGTGCCCGCAGAGCCGGTGCAGCCAGGTGCACCCGGATGGAGAAGCGCCAAGCGAGCGTCCCCTGGCTCGACTGGCGTCCCTGCGGCCGCTCGCGAAGTCTTCAAGTGCGAGCTGGACGGACGGGTTCACGCTTTATTGGCTCGCGGCGGTGTGTGTTGGTGGCTCGGGCGGGGGTGGGGTGGGGGTGTTGATCTGATCTAATTAGCTTGGAGTGGCCGGGAGCGCGATGGCGCATGCGTTGGGAAATAACGGTGACAACCCACCTATTTGTTACCTGTCGAACCGGTTTCCATTCCGCTGCGGGTGAGGTGGCCTCGCGGCCCGGGCGGGGCAGCACGACGTGGGTAGGAAGTGGGGGGTTGGCGGCCCAATAGGGGTTGGGGGGCGGGCTCCGGTACCCACACCCAACAGCACCCGATTCGACCCGGACCTCCCTTGCCCGGCGTCGTCAGGTTTGCAAACTAGAGTTTCGGAAGGAGCAGGCACGGGAAGGGAGGGCAACGTTATTTGCACCGTCGCTAGCACGCTCTGTGAGCGATGACATAAAACTCGCCCAACAGGCCTGGGCCCAGCCTGACGCGCCCCGGGCACCCGGAGAGGTACAAAGCCGCCGGGCGGGAACAGGAGGCCCATGCCCGCACTCAGCGGCCCTGGATCCCCAAGGCCGGGCTGAGCAATTCTTGGTTCAGCACAGAGGTATTTGCTGGGCACCGGCTTCCTGCGGGAAGGCACGCCTGGCGGCAGGAGCGCGTAGACTGGGAGGCTCGGAAGCGCCAGTAAATCCAAAAGCTCGAGCCCGCCTTTCGGTTGTGCCGGTGTTTAACCGACCTGAGTCCAACTTAATTGAGGCTAGCGCCTTGGCATATAGGCGGACACGGTCTTCCAAACTCAGAAATAGCCGGTTTTGGGATTCTGAAAATCCGTGAGAGACCAGGGGATGAAGACCCCAGCTGAGGTCTGACCTAGTCCTCTTTGCCTGTTGCACCAGTATCCTCCCTGAGTGGGAACTCAACAAGCAGTTACTCCCTATCTACCCTCCTATGATCTTCAGTAGGCCCGGTTGGAGTGATGCCCCACCCCCATTGGACTGCCCGGGGAGGGGAGTGTCCCGTGGCCTTCATTCAGCCACTTCACTGTGACACTTTGGCCGTGGCTGAGTTTCTTTTACTGGCTGACCTATTAAAGGCAGGGATGGGACCTGCAGTTAAAGGCTACTAACATTTTAGACTCCAGACCTCAGTGCAACTTTCTCACAGTGTTATATGTTTGCTGGAACAGACTGTGAAGGAAATTAGTCTGATAAATGAATTCACACAGTTCAAAAGTCAGGAGGCACAGGTCATAACCCAGCACGTGGGGAGCTGAGGCAGGGAAGCTGAACGGTAGAGGCCAGCCTAAATTCATCGTGAAATCCTGCCTCAAACACAAAACAACAAGAGGCCAAAGAAATGAAGGCCTTGGAGCTGGCTGAGAGGTCAACACCCAGGACTCACGTGGCGGAAGGGATAACTGATCCCACAAATTGTTCTTTCACCTGTACAGACACACCGGGGAACTGGTGCCACACACACATCTGCACAAGATAAATCCAAAGGAAAGGGAAGTGGTTAGGACTTCAGGCATTCAGAGGACATTTCAAACATGGAGCTACTTGGAGAGACCCTGTACATCTCCCCAGGATCTTTGTGAAGATGGGTGGGTGAGGAGAGACACATCAGTCTCCCTCTCACTGAGCAGGAAGTAGTTGAACCAGGAGCCTGAACTCTCTGTTCCTGGAGAATCACAGAGTTACTGGGAAGGTGCTGTGACCCTTAGGGCCATTAAGGTTTGCCACCTCCCTTTGCTATCCCTGGAGAGCTGTCTGTCATAGTCCACTCTTCCCTATCCACCTCTCATTCTGATCATGGACCTTGCCCTTCAACTAGCATTAAGTGAGCAACTACTGTATGCTTATCTTTAGCAATAAATCCTGGGGTAGCAACATGGATTGTCTAGGAGGCAACTGAACTTAGCTCACTTTCTTTCTTCCTTATTATTATTATTATTGTTGTTGTTGTCATTTTGAGACAGGATTTCCCTGTGTAGCTTTGGTTATAGACCAGGCTGGCCTTGTACTCGGAGATGCCTGCCTCTGCCTCCCAAGTGCAGGAATTAAAACTGTGCCCAGCTTCCACAGTAGGCATTGAGCCCTTTTGTGGTACCATCCCGACAGGCTGGTCCCAGGGAGTGCCCAGGAGAGTCTACATGAAGTCTTCACAGGTGACCCTAGATACAGAGCCAGGCTTTCTCATCAGACTAGTTTGGATGTCCAGAAAGCCAGGTAGGGAGCTAAACTGGGTGAAGCCAGCCAGTCCAGTGTCCCTGCTGGTACAGAGTTACAGCGAACAGAGCGAGGTCCAGGAGACTGGGGCTTTTGTGCTGCTGCTGCAGCTCCTGTGGGATAGCAATACTTATGGAATGAATGGTCTTTACATTTTTGCTTATCTCTTTTATATGTATGAGTGTCTTGTCTGCATGTGTGTCTGTGTCTCACATGCATGCCTGGGGTTTGAGAAAGCCAGACGTGGGCAGCAGTGCACTGGGATTGGAGTGGCAGGTGGGTGCTGATAATTGATCTCAGGGCCTCTGGAACAGCAACAGGTGCTCTTAACTGGTGAGCCATCTCTTTTTTTTTTTTTTTTTTTTTTTTTTTTTTTTTTTTTTTTTGGTTTTTTGAGACAGGGTTTCTCGGTGGTTTTGGAGCCTGTCCTGGAACTAGCTCTTGTAGACCAGGCTGGCCTCAAACTCACAGAGATCCGCCTGCCTCTGCCTCCCGAGTGCTGGGATTAAAGGCGTGCGCCACCACCGCCCGGCCTGGTGAGCCATCTCTACAGCAACTCTACCTTATGTTTTAAGAAGGTGTCTCTCCAATGGGGGATGTTCTATTGGGAACTCACCAAGGCCAGCTGGCCCAGGTCTGAAAAATCATGGGATAAAACCGGACTCGCTGAACATAGCGGACAATGAGGACTACTGAGAACTCAAGAACAATGGCAATGGGTTTTGATCCTACTGCACGTACTGGCTTTGTGGGAGCCTAGGCAGTTTGTATGCTCACCTTACTAGATCTGGATGGAGGAGGGTGGTCCTTGGACTTCCCACACGACAGGGAACCCTGATTGCTCTTTGGGCTGACCAGGGAGGAGGACTTGATCGGGGGAGGGGGAGGGAAATGGGAGGTGGTGGCGGGGAGGAGGTGGAAATCCCAAATAAATAAATAAATAAATAAATAAATAAATAAATAAATAAAAGAAGGTGTCTCTCGCCGGGCGGTGGTGGCGCATGCCTTTAATCCCAGCACTTGGGAGACGGAGGCAGGCGGATCTCTGTGAGTTCTAGGCCAGCCTGGTCTACAAGAGCTAGTGCCAGAACAGGCTCCAAAGCTACAGAGAAACCCTGTCTCGAAAAACTAAAAAAAAAAAAAAAGAAGAAGAAGAAGAAGGTGTCTCTCCATCAGGTGTGGTGGCACAAGCCTTTAATCCTAGCACTAGGGAGGCAGAGGCAGGTTTTTCTGTGAGTTCAAGGCCAGCCTGGACTATATAATGAGTTCCAGGGGAGCCAGGCTATGTAGAGAGACTGTCTCAAAAATTAAAAAGAAAACTTAAAAAGCTAGGTCCTTTCACTGGACCTAGAACTCGTGGTTTCAGCTGGTTTGCTTGCTCATCAAGCGTTTTCCCACTAAGCCATATGCTAACCCATAGAATAGGGAAGGATTAACTGGGGTTGTGATGGTGGTAGGTGGGGTTGCTGAGGTCTGAATGAGAGGTGGGAGCCAGCTGGACAAAGTGGCCAAGAGCATAAATCAGAACCAAAAGCTGGCGCCAAGGCCCATGGTAGAAAACAAATCTAGTGTGTGCAGCTGTGGTGGCTGGATGCTGGGAAGGAGGGAAGCTGAAAGCTGGGTCCCTGGCATGACCTGTGATGCTGAATGGAGAAGGAGCAGGGAGGTGGCGGTAAGGAGACCAGGGCTGTGTTGGAGCTACTGCAATGGTCCAAGTAAGAGATGGTGGCTTGAGTCACAGTGAAAACCAAGCCATGAGTCAAGTGTCTTGAATGACATCACCTGTTGGTATAGAGGACAAGAGGATGAAGGGAAGTGGAGCCGCAGCAAGCAAGAACCATGATGCCCACTGTGAGCTGTCTGGATATGGTACTCAATCCCCATCCCAAGGAGTCTGAGGCGTTAAGAAGGGTACTGGATGGTGAGTGGAACTACTCCTTCCTGCTATCACAGTTCTTAGGAGCCAAGATAGGATGGAGGCGTGGAAGGAGCTGTGAACCTGGAGGTCTAAAGCACAAAGGGTCATGGGAGATACATACTGAAAAGACACAGAAAAGAATACAGCTACAGTCAGTGCCTGTGGATCTGAGCCAAGTCATCTACCCTTTCAGGGCCTCAGTTTCCCTAGCTGTGACCTCGGGCTCCTAGTTCTAGCTCTGACCTTTGGCAGTCGAGATTCTGAAGAATGACCTTTGCCTGGGAGACAGCAGCTCTGCAGTGGGCAGCCCTTCAGAGCAGGCTGACGGGGTCCTTTGTCAGCCACCTGAGCAGGTTCCCCTGCACCACCTCAGCTAAGACAGGTGTCGGACACCCCAGGTTGGCCTCTACCTCCCTGTGCTGCTGAGGATCACGTTGTTCCTCCTGCCTCCATACCCTGCCAACCAGCAGCTTTTCCAGACCGGCTTGGGAATAGACCCATGGAATCTGCAAAGCTCCTGATAAGGGGCCACCCCTAGCCAGATGGCAAAAGGCTGGGGACCATGGCAGAGGAGATGGTTTTTAGCCAAGGTCTGTGGAGTGGAGCTGGTTGCTCTTGGTGGGTACCAGAGCGTGGGGTGAAACTCCACCACAGTAGCCACAGGTCCCATCTGCCAGTTTCAGGCCCAGCTCACAGACTCCACATTCTGGCTCTGCTGTTGAAGTCATCAGCCTCCAAATGACAGTCCCACAGCCCCAAGTCACTGCCTCTCTCTTCCCCACCCCTTTCCCCCTAGCTGCCACCTAGGCCAAGTCCCTGCCACCCTTCACCTGCTCTGGGCTCCCTGCTAGCCCCACAACCAGCCATAGATGTTGTGAAAATCCATACCCTCATCTCCCTTCAGTGGATAGAGCCCCGAGTGCCTCCTGCCGTTTCCCCGTGTGCCCAATGCACTCCTTCCTCCACCCATCTTCTCATTGTAGCCTCTCCTGTGACCATCTGGGACCTGACTGCTCCTCATCCAGGTTTCTGACCAATGTCCCTTCTTCCTGGAGCTGATGCCCCCGTTGTCATCTCTACCACCGGATTCTGTTCTCTTTGTTAGCGGTTTGTCATTGCCATCCCACCAGTATCAGGTTTTCTAGGACCTGTTTCTTTTTATCTTTTAAATTACTTTTGTATGTATGCATGCACACTAAAGGTGTGTGTGTGTGCTTACAGGTATGTGACGGCCAGGAACTGAAGTCAGGTGTCTTCCACAGTTGCTCTCTACACGTATTTTCTTCTTTGCTTCTCTCTCTGAATTGGCTTGACTGGCTGAGCTCCCAGAATCCTCTTGTTTCTGCCTCCCTAGCACTTGGGTCATACGTGCTCCCTGCCACACTCAGCCTTTGTTTGTGCAGCAAGCCCCAGCCCCAAGAGTCCCTATTTACAACACTATTTTTAAAATTATTTTACCATACCGTGGTACCACACCTTGGTATGCTAAGCAAGCCCTCCACCCATTTCTCTCTTACTTCCTGAGTCGTGGTCTTGCTAAGTTGACCGAGTTGACCTTAATTTTCTGTAGCCCAATCTTGAAGTTTTGACCTTTCTGCCTCTGCCTCGGGTTCTTGAGTGGTTATGATTTCAGGTTGGGAGTAACATCTTTTTAAAAAAATTTTTTAAAGACAGCCTCACTGTGTAGCCCTGGGCCTGTCTGGAGCTCATTCTATAGACCAGGTTGTTCTGAAACCTCTTCTCTGCACTGAGTGCTAGGATTAAAGGTGTCTACCACCATGGCCAACCCAAGAAACACCATTTTAAATAGCTTTATTATTATCCATGTTCCATAACCTTCATCTTCACAAAACATATAATTCAGGGGTTTTAGTCTCCAGGAAGTTCTACAGTCATCACCCTAAGTCCAGAGCTTTCTGTCTTAGTTAGGGTTACTATCGCTGTGATGAAAACACCATGGCCAAAATCAAGCTGGGGAGGAATGGGTTTATTTGGTTACTTCCACATCATAGTCCATCACAAAAGGAAGTCAGGACAGGGACCTGGAGGCAGGAGCCTGATGCCAAGACCATGGAGGGGTGCTGCTTACTGACTTGTGCAGTCTGCTTTCTCTAGCACTCAGGACCACCACCCAAAATGGGCTGAGCCCGTCCCCATCAATCACCAATTAAGAAAATGCCTTACATTTGGATCTTATAGAAGCATTTCTCAACTGAGTTTCCTTCCCTCCTTTCAGATAACTCTAACTTGTATCAAGTTTGACATAAAACTAGCCAGAAAAAAAATCCCTGTGAAAAGAAACTCTGCACATTGGCAGCCGCCCTCCACTCCCCAACCCCTGCCCTGGTACCTACTATGCTTTCTGGTCCATGAACTCCTTTTGTGAAGCATCCTTGTATCCACAAACCCAGTGCTATGGGGAGGGGGTTCTTTTAGGTCCCATTTTTACAGATAAGAAGATGGGGGATTACAAGGGTGACAGGCAGACCATGGAAGGACTGGGAAGTGAGTGGGATTGGGTGCATGAAGGGAAATTCCCAAAGACTACTCAAAGTTATATTAAAAAAAAAAAAATCAAGGCCCAAGGCCATTCAAGGATTAACTTCTCCTTTTTCCAGTGAACTCTCATGCATGGGAGGGACAGAAATGCAGAGGAGGGAGACGCGAGGGAACAAATGGGACTCCTGTCTCCATAGGCCTGATGGTGAGCCAAGGACACCTATCTCCTTAGACCTGATGGTGAGCCTAGGACACCTCTCTCCTTAGACCAGGCACGTGATGGTGAGCCAAGGACACCTTTTGCATGCCCAGTCTGTTTCGTAGAGGACACTTGGGCAGGCAGGTGAGAACAGGGCCCGTTCAGGAACTTGGACATCAAGAGACCCGAGGGTTGCAGAGTCGGCACGCAGCAGAGTCCAATTCCACTTGCAGGAGGTTCTGGGGTTTCACGCAACAGACCGCACCTTTTCTTTTTTCTGGGCTTCTGAAAGTTCATGCGTGACAGGCACCCACCCTCCGTACCCAGGGTTGCCAGGAGCCCTGGTGAGTTTAGGAAGACACATCCATCAGGTGCTAGAAACCACACATGCCACCTCAAAGAACCCAAGCCCAGGGAGGCAGAGACTAGAGCATCAGAAGCTTGGGACACAGCCAGAGTTGGACTCCCTGACCCCTGGAAGCCTCTCTCCTCTACTGTAGCAGGATTTAATAATCCTTCTTGGCTCCTGGAGAGCTGGGAGACAGGACCTGCAGTTATCAGCGCCCTCTGGGCCTCCGACAGGGAAACCAGACAGGCTCCTACTCCAACCTGCCGTCCCAGCCCAGGGCTGCTCTCATCCTGGCCTCTTTCATCTTAGGCCTAATTAGCCAGGCGCCCCACCCCAAAGCTCCTTGAACAGGAGTCATCACTCCCAGTTTATAGATGGGGAAACTGAGGCACCTAGAGGGAAGTGGTTTAGAGCTGTCGCCTGTGAGTCAGCTGTGGAGCCTGAGCCCAGAGGAGGCCCGACAAGGTCTTCTAGCTGGACCTGCCCCTCTCCCCGCCCCCTTCTCCATCCCCTCTCCTATCCTTGTTCTGGAGGCCCAGGCACCCTTCCTTTTAGGGTTCTCCCTCACCACTCTCAAGTGTGGCAGGGAGGGGCATGGGTAGCCAAAAGGGAGACAGACAAGTTGCCTGAACGTAGCAATGGGGGCTCAGGTGTTTAATCCTCACAGACTCTAGCAGAAAGCTTGAGGGCGGTGGGCAACGAGATTTGGACGCCAACAGTTCTGTGCCCTGGAAACGAGCGGCCAACGGATACCCACAGTCTGGGGCTCCTGAACCACAGGCCCAGTTCCAGGGACGCAGCCTGGATCTAGCCCTCTGGACTCCAGGACGGAGCGCACTACTTGGCCCTAGCAGTCCGATCTCTACTCAAGCCTTGGCTTCTCAGTCCACGTTAGTCGTGCTAGGAGCTGAGTGACCTTCCAGGCCCCGCTAACACGTATATCCAAAGTCAGGTTCCCGTTGTTTTTCGGCTTCGCGGCGTCTTAAGGCCGGTCCAGCCCGCAGTACTCTAGCCTGCCCGACCCCTATTCGCAATCGGTGTGACTTCGGGCACAGGTCAGCAGCTACTATACGGCTGCGACCCCGGCGCCGGCTCCTCGCCCCCAAGCAGAGCCCGGTCAGCGTGGAGGACGCCAAGCCAAGCCCTGCGGCGCCGGTCCGACCGGTCCCACCGTGACCCACGCGCCTTGCTCTTCCTGCTCTACCCAGGGTGTGCGTCCCGCGCGCCCCCGAGCGGCCGCTCAAGGACCTGCACCGAGCAGCCGGGCCGCAGAGCTCAGTCCCGAGCGCCGTGCGGGGCGGCTAGGGGACGCGCTGGCGGCCTTCCCGCCTGCCCAAGCCGCCGTTCCGCTCGAGGGCCTGGGAACGCACCCCATCGGGGAGCGGGCCGGGAGCTCGGCCCACCAAACCCCGCCTCTGCCCGTGCCTGCGGCGGTTTCGGGGCAGGGGGCCTGCAAAGCGAGACAGTTACTCAGACCTGGCGAAACCGGCGTGTCGGCACCTGCCGGCCCGGCGGGCGTGGCAGGCGGAGGCTCCGTTACGCCCCGCCTCTGGGCTCGCCCGGTCCCGGCCGCCCACGCGCCGCGCGCCCCGCCCCGGCCCGCGCCGCCAGCCTGCCAGCCCGGAAGGAGCCGGCCGAGCGCCCGCGGCAGCTGACTCAAGCGGTGAGAGGCCGGCCCGTTACCGCGGGCGCCAGGGGCCCCGGCGACGCTGTGGTTTCGGTGCCCTTCGTAGGCGGGCGGCCTAATGAGCTCTCGGCACGCACCTCCCGGGTACCCCCACCCTGATCGCGGCGGTTCCTGTCCCGCAGGGGCTTTGGGCTGCTGCTTTCGGCCTCATCCCCGGAGCCTCCAGATTTCAGCTTGGGACCTTGGGCCCTGGGGACTCAGTTGGGGTCTGCAAGATGGCCCTAGGGTGACAGCAGCCCCCTCTGGGACGGTGGAGGATCCGGGCGCCCTCTGGCGGCCGTGAAGGCCTTGCACGTCCTCGCCGCCGTGTCTGCGGCCGAGGGTCTGATGCTCCTTTCCTCTGCAGAGAATTTAGTTGATGACTGGCCATGGGGCCCCTGAGTCGTGAAGCCTGGACCCAGCGCCTGGGGGCCTTCCGAGCCAGCCCATCGGCCTTCCTGGCAGGCGCCGAAGGTGAGGATTTGGGTCATGACCTGCTGAGTGACCTAAGGAGTGAAAAGCTAAGCGAGCAGACCAAGGTAGGTACTGCCCGTGTGCCCTGCTACGGCCCACATGCTTGCTCCCTGCCACTGCAAGCTGAGCTTCGTCTTCACGAGCCCCTCTTAAATCCGCCATCTAGGTTTCCTTACTGACACTGAGCTTGGAGTACTCTGACAAACTGTGGCCTGATGCCCCCGCCGCGGAGGCTGCTGCCACCTCCTTGTTGGACACTCTTATCCTCCTGCCCTCAAAACATTCAGCTCTCCGGAGGCTCCTGCTTTTGGCAGCCACTACAGTCCTGGTGTCAGGAGGCGCCGTGGGACCCACTTCGGGAGCTTCCTGCCGGCTGCTGCCCCTTCTGCTTGGTTTAGCCTCAGGCCGGGACATGGGACGAAGCTTTGGAAGCGCCTCGGAACAGCGCCACCTACAGGCCACATCGTGTGAATGCCTTGGAGAACTTGAGCGCTGCAACCCTGGGCTGCTGTCCGGCTCCCTGGCGACGCTGCGTAGCCTCCTAGGGCAAACGGGACCCATCCAGCCTGTCAGCCTGCTGCTGGCCCTTGTTCTGCACAACACCTTGGTGGTACCATCCAGGGCTGCAGCTGGGGCTGGGCTGCAAGGCCTACTTGTGGCTGGGGTCTCCTCCGTTGGGAGTTGTCCCTGGGACTGGACACGAGCTGAAGGGCCCAATGCCCATCTTCAGCCCCAGGCACCCAGCTGGCCCACAGCTGAGCAGGAGCATGGCTTTCCATTGCTAGAGCCCAGCCCTGAGGAGGCCCGAGAGCTGAAGGCTGCAGTGGCCCAGCTTCTGGACACTTCCTACCTGCTCACGCCTGTGGCTCAGGCTCAGCTTCTGTGGCTGTTGGGCTGGGCCCTTCGGGGTCTTCGGGGACAGTCACCAGTGCTTTTCAAGCCACAGCTAGTTCGGCTGCTGGGCACAGCACAGCTCACCCTCTTGCACTCAGTCCTGGCTCTCAAGGCGGCCTTTGGCGAGGCTCTGTTCACTGCTCAGGACGAAGGCCTGCTGCTCCGCAGGCTCACCTTGGTGGCCCAGCACCCGGCCCTGCCCTCACCCACACACCTCTTTTACCTGCAGTGCCTCCTGCGCTTCCCAGAGAATTGCCCCCTGGGTCCGGAAGGGGAAGAGGCTACCCCGCTGCTGTTGGGTCCCCAGCTATGCCAGGGCCTCATGCCCAGTCTCCTGCATGACCCGATGGTCCTGTTGGCCCGCCTGCATCTGCTCTGTCTGGTCTGTGCTGATGCCGAGGAAGAAGAGAAAGACCAGGTTCAGAGCCCACAGGGGTACCTGCAGGAGCTGATGGCTGGCCTGCAGCAGAGAGCGGCCCTAGATGGTGGTCCCCAGGCCTTGGCCACTCTCTGTTTCCAGGCTTCATACCTCGTTGCCAGGTGCCTGCCTGGGCAGCCTATAGTACGAACATCTTTGATCCATGGACTGGCCCAACTATACCGAGCTCGGCCTTCTCTGGCTCCCCACTTTGTGGACCTCTTATATCAGGTAAGCCCTGAGCTGAGAGAGCCCCTCAGGGCGGTGCTGCAGCAAGAAGTGGTAGCCAGGCCAGGCAAGAACGAATCACTTTGCTGGCACCTGCAAATGCTGGCAAAGGTGGCAGAAGGAGATGCTCAGGGTGCCACCCTCAGCTTCCTACAGGCTGCAGCTGTACACTGCACGGACTGGGGCCTACAACAGGCCCTGCTGCGGGTATGCCGAGCTCTGCTGCGGACAGGCGCGGGAGATGGCCTGGCAGACTTGCTGCAGGTACTGGCCAGACAGCTGGAGGATGCGGATGGACGGGACCATGCCCGACTATACTACATTCTCTTTTCCCACCTGTCAAGTCCCAAGCTGGGCGTGGCCCTGGGCCCCTCTCCTGCTGCACCCGCCCTGGCATCCTCTCTAGTGGCTGAGAACCAGGGCTTTGCATCAACGCTGATGGTGCAGGAGACTCCAGCTCCAATTCGGTTGCGCGTGGGGCCTCAGAAGGCCAAAGGCCCACTCCTGTCGCTGCCTCTGCAGGTGGAGGCAGTGGAGGGTCCTGTCTACTGTCTGGAGCTGCGCTTCCGTGTAGAAGGACAGCTCTATGAGCCTTTGGAGGCTGTCCACATACCCTGCTTGTGTCCGGGACGGCCTGCCCGTCCTCTGTACCTGCCCTTACGGCCCCGCCGCCCAGCCCCTGCCTGCCTACATGTCCAGGCCCTTTATACCACACCTGCTGGCCTCACATGCCACGCTCACCTGCCACCCTTGTCCGTGAACTTTGCTGACCTCTTCCTGCCTTTCCCCCAACTCCCCAAAGGCTCTGAGGTGTGTTTCTTTGATGACCTCTGGAACTCCTGCCTGCCAAAGGGTGTAGAAAGTCGTATGTGGTGCCCACTTGGGCCACAGGGCCTGGAGGCCTTGGTGTCCCAACACCTAGAGCCCTTTGTTGTGGTGGCTCAGCCCCCCACCACCTACCTCATAGCTGTCCGACTGCCCCCTGGCTCCATGCTGCTGCTGCGGCTTGAGACAGCTCAGGTGGATGGTGTGCCTGTGGCCCTCAGGACTGACAACTGGGCCGTGCTGCCCCTGGTAGGGGACTACCTCCGTGGCCTTGCAGCCCGCTGAGTCAGGACATGCTCCTGGGGGCTGGTTCAAGGGACTGCCAAAGGAGCATGTTCTTGTAGCTCCTGCCCCATAAAATCTCGTTGATCAACAGCACTCGCTGGCTTGTTTTCTTTTGAACCCTTGTTAGGAGCAGACTTTCTGGGGTTGGGTCTTAAGCCCCAAAAAGATCCAGGCTAGCCCCAGTCCTGCAGCCCTCCACAACCCCTGCTGGACACTCCCAACAATATGTTTCCCGAGAGGTCTGGCTTAGCCTTCGTGTGAAGGCTGCTGGAGCTTCAAGTTGGGCCTCCTGACGCCGCCCCAGCTGAGCTCAGACTCCATGGCACAGGAGGCTAGCAGCCTGGACTCTGGAGAGAAAGTTTGGTGACTAGATGGCCCCTTCCTGGGCAGTTCTGGTTGGAACCAACTGTAGAGAGGGTGTGCCGGCAAGGTTCTAAGCAGATAGAGGGGCCCACATGTTTTTTTAAAAGCCTAGCTTTTATGCCCAGGAATCCTCTCAGATAAAAACATGCTCTCCAGCTTCTTTCTCCAAATGTGCAAGACTGTGAGGATGCAGACACACCGAGGGCAGGCAGCAGGCTGGTATTTTCCACGCATTGCTTCATGCCGTCCTTGCCACAACTCTGCAGGTCTCTCCCCACGGCTGAGGAAATCTCCAGCTGAAGGAGTTAAGTGACTTTCCTGGGTCACTCGGCTGGGAGGGAGTAGTATTTTGTCAGCCCATGGCAGCCACCATTGCCCCACTCAGCAGAGATGCGCAGGGCCAGTCTCCGGCCCTTTCAGGCCCGAGAAGCCCTGGTAGGTTGCGCTGAAGCAGCAGTCAGTTCCTGCTGAGTAGAAGAACGACCTTGGCCTGAGTTGTTCTGGGGAAAGGGTGTGTGCGAGTGCCTGTGGTGTGGTGTATTTGATGCCCCTACTCTGGTTTCTTACAATTAAGTCTCGAGAGTTAAGAAGGCTTGGGCCAGTTTGCGGCGAAAGGCCAGGTTCAGGAGCAAGCCATGGTAATGCCTTGTTCCCGTTGAGTGACTTTTCATCCCAGATAGGGCACCTACAACAGAACAAAGAAAAATTCCGTTCAAGTCTCGTTAATGAGCCAGTGAGTGGATTGGAGTTACTTACGGAAGTACGGGTGACTCAAAGACAATTGTAAAGGCCACTCTGGCATGCGTGACCACCGCGGGAAGCTGGAGCTGTTTACAGGACTTGCAGACAGCTCCCCCTAAGGTTCCCCACATCAACTGTTGACTGTTTTTATAACGGGAGGGATAGGCCTCACCAATCCTGTAACTTTCTGAACTTTCAGATCCTCAAGTTTCTTGAATCGTCTGAGCCTGAAGAAATATTTCAATGAGGAAAAGGCCATTCCATACCATTCGCCTTGGGAGCCATTGCCAAATCAGGAAGGCGGCCATTCTAGAAACTTCTCCACCCAGTTTGAGCTGAGAAAGAATATAGGTCAGTTCCTTACACAATTCTTAGGAACTGAGAGAAGTAGGCTCCCCAGAAGCCACCACTGGAGCTGTTCATTGCAGAGCAAGCTCCCCTGTCTGCAGTCCAGCATGGGGAGTGGGTGCCTTCACTGCCTCCCCGTACTCACTGAGCCAGAAGCCTGCTGCTGCTAGAGAGAGCCTTGCCACCTCCGTGTCTAACACAGAGGCCATCTCGGGGGTGTCATCCAGTTCTTGTCATAGCAAAGGGACCCCGAAAGCCGTTCTTCCCTGCAAACCAAGCGGTGCTTTAAGCCTGCAGCTAAGGAAAATTGATCAGGAGGCTGGGGAGATGACTCAGCACCCACCGAAACAAACATGAGGACTTGAGTGGATCTCAGCACCCACGGAAACAAACATGAGGACTTGAGTGGATCTTAGCACCCACCAAAAGCCAGATGAGGGCTTGTGCTCTCACCACACAGCTGGTCTCCAGGCTCCCTCCCCAAAAAAACACAGGTTTCTCTGTGTAATCCTGGCTGTCCCGGAATTAGCACTGTAGACCAGGCTGACCTTGAACTCTCAGAGATCCACCTGCCTCTGCCTCACAAGTGCTGGGATTAATAGGGTGCACGACTATTGCCCCAGCTGGAGCTTTTGAGCAAGCAGTGTAGCTGAGTCAGCAAACCCTAAGTTCATCAGTAAGGTGAATAGCAGTTAGACACCCAGTGTCCACCTCTGGCCTACTACACACATATGCACATAAACCCATTTACACAGGACCACAGACACATGCATACATGCAAAGGGATAGTTGGTCCATGTGATTAATGATGAAACCAATCTTATGCCCATCTTCCTACCCATCCATGGTCCTCTTTTATTCACCCACTCCTTCAGTGCTGGACACCATATGAACAACTCCGCCCACCAAAACAAGTTACGTGTCCTGTGTCACAGTTCAGACACCAATAGCAAGTCCCAGGTTGTGGCCTGTGATTCTGACCAGCAGGCTAGTCAGGGTTTTCATAACCACTTCTCTAGGTTTGCTTATTTCCTTTCTTTTTTTTTTTTTTTTTTTTTTGGTTTTTTTTGTGTCAGTGTGT